>NC_092092.1:54319017-54514017 GCF_045679555.1 Salvelinus alpinus | reverse complement strand
AGATGGGTAACAGTAACCAATCAGACATTAAATATTCCTTTAAGCATGGTCAAGTTAATAATTAGGCTGTGGATGATGTATTAAACCAAGCAGATACATTAAAGATGCAGTCTTCCTTCTGGACTGAGCTGCAGGACAGGAAGGAAACCGCTTGGGGATGTCACTTCCCACAGTTGTGTCCAGTTGGCTGGATGTCCTTTGGTTGGTGGACTATTCTTGATATACACGGGAAAATGTTGAGCCTGAAAAACCCAGCAGCGTTGCAGTTCTTGACACAAACCGGTGCGCCTTGCACCTACTACCCTGTTCAAAGCCCCTTAAATATTTTGTCTTGCCCCTTCCCCATCTGAATGGCACATAAACACAATCCATGTCTCAAGGCTTAAACATCCTTCTTTAACCTGTCTCCTCCCCTCCATCTACACTGATTGAAGTGGATTTAACAAGTGACATAAATAAGGGATCATAGCGTTCACCTGGATTCACCTGGTCAGTCTATGTCATGGAAATAGCAGCTGCTCATAATGTTTTGTACACTCAGCGTATATTAGTGTTTTATTTTTCATTAATAAAATAAAATGTTATAATTGTTCATCTACTTTGACTTTATAGAATATTTTCTGTAGATCAATGACAAAAAAAATCACAATCAAATTCATTTCAATCCTACTTTGTAACGCAACAACGTGAACAAATAGAAAGGGGGTGAGCACTTATGATACCTACAATCTTAGAAGAAAGGGTTCCAAAAGGGTTCTTTGCGGAGGGATATGGTTCTACCAAGAACTGTTTTGATCTGAAGAACCGTTTTTGGGAGACACTGATTCTTTGTAAGGCAAAGGGTTCTACCTAGAAGCTTTAACATCCTAAGAACCGTTTTTGGAAGAAAGAGTTCTTGGATTATTCTTTGGAAGGCAAGAAGGGTTCTTTGAATAGCAAGACGGGTTCTACAAAGAACCTTATATAATATTTCCCAGCATGCTCTATTGCAGGATTATTTTCAGAATTGTTTGTTTTAATGTGTTTTTACATGTACATTGATTGGTTGATAGATTTTATGCCACACAAAGATAAATAACATCATTTGTTTTAACTAAACCAATCTGTTAGGAAATGCACCTGTTACTTATTACACCCATTACTGAGACAGTTGTTCCAGTTTGAATACTGAGTCTAACCAAAGATCTAATCTTCCCTACCCTGGAAGTCATTCTGAATGCAGATTGGGGGTGATAAAAAATTCCACTGGTTGGAAATCCAGACTCTGTCTGGATTTGAATTACACTTAACTTTACACATCACTTTTATAGAGGTTTCTAGGTAGAACCATATAAAGAGGGTTCTATGAAGAACCTTACATGGATGGTTCTAGATAGAACCCTCTACAAAGGGTTCTACCTGGCACCAAAAAGGGTTCCCCAATGGGAGAAAAACCGAAGAACCCTATATGGTTCTCCTTAGAACTTTTTTTCTAAGTGTGCAATGTGTATTCAGTGTGGGTCAGTGTGGGTCAGTATTGGTCCGTGTGGGTCCGTGTGGGTCCGTATGGGTCCGTATGGGTCCGTGTGTATCCGTGTGGGTCCGTGGGGTTCAGTGTGGGTCAGTGTGGGTCCGTGTGGTTCAGTGTGGGTCAGTGTGGGTCAGCTGGTACCAGGATACTACGCGAGGTGACCTCCCTATGTTTCTATTTTCATACGGCGAAACCGAGAAAACACACACTCTACCTCTCTCTCTGCACACACAGCCGGGCCCACACTCCATTTTTGAAAAAAATAGCAGGCATCACCTTAGACAGCTCAGACACAGCAGAAGGACCCTGAGGGCAAGGGTGCGAGGGTGGGCAGAGATGGATAGAGAGGGAAAAGGGCAATGGCATTTAGAGCAAGGAGCCTCACTGACATGACTTGTCCTTCCTCACTGATACACATCAGCACTCTAATGCTTTTTATCGCTCTACCTTCTCTCTTTGTTTCACACTATCTCCGCAGCTTTCTCAATTTTTTCTCTATTGTGTCTCCTTTCTTTCATGTCTCTCTATCCCTCTCTCTGTCTGGGGTTTTGGGAAATGCCTGTCCTACACAGGAAAATACACAGAGTGCACAAAACATGAACACACAAGATTTAAGTGCCTTTGAACAGGGTATGGTAGTAGGTGCCAGGTGCACCGGTTTGTGTCAAGGACTGCAACACTGCTGGGTTTTTCACACTCAACAGGTTCCAATGTGTATCAAGACTTGTCCACCACCCAAGGGACATAAAGCCAACATGACACAACTGTGGGAAGCATTGGAGTCAACATGTAATACTAGGAAGGTGTTCCTAATGTTTTGTACACTCAGTGTAGTCTCCAGGTTTATTCTCTAGAAGTACACAGGGAACCTCAAGACTCATTACTTTATTATACACAGTGAGGGGACAACAAAGAGACGGAAGTGTGGAGCAAAACAAAGAATAGAAAGAAGAAGGAACGAGAATAAAAAGCAGAAGATGGGGTGAGGTTAGCGGAAGACGATTGGAAGAAGACAAAGGGAAAAGAATTCCCCTGCAGCTGAAGTATTCATACTCTTCCTATAATCTTGTAATGGGTATCATTTTCTATTTCCGTTACACATACAAGTTTTTTTTTTTTTTTTTTTTTTACCGTTATTTTACCAGGTAAGTTGACTGAGAACACGTTCTCATTTGCAGCAACGACCTGGGGAATAGTTACAGGGGAGAGGAGGGGGATGAATGAGCCAATTGTAAACTGGGGATTATTAGGTGACCGTGATGGTTGAGGGCCAGATTGGGAATTTAGCCAGGACACCGGGGTTAACACCCCTACTCTTACGATAAGTGCCATGGGATCTTTAATGACCTCAGAGAGTCAGGACACCCGTTTAACGTCCCATCCGAAAGACGGCACCCTACACAGAGCAGTGTCCCCAATCACTGCCCTGGGGCATTGGGATCTTTGTTTAGACCAGAGGAAAGAGTGCCTCCTACTGGCCCTCCAACACCACTTCCAGCAGCACCTGGTCTCCCATCCAGGGACTGACCAGGACCAACCCTGCTTAGCTTCAGAAGCAAGCCAGCAGTGGTATGCAGGGTGGTATGCTGCTGGCCAGACGATGCTGCTGGCCAGACGTTTCCTGGTCCCTCCTTACATCCAAGCCCAGCATCGGCTAAATTTGGACTCCTCCTTAAATAAGGCGATAACCGGGGGGAAAATCGAGTTGCCCAGAGATACGCTTCCAGGCTGCTTCTGTCCAAATATACCCCTCCATCTCTGGAGCATTGTGACTATCTACAGCCTAGTGCTGCCTAGTAATGTTAGCACATGAATAATATCTACAGCCTAGTGCTGCTGGGATCCAGCTAGGGTCCGCTCTAATCACACTCAAAAGACGCAACACAACTTACAAATTAAAGCCACTAAAGTAAAAAGGCCATCGTGTTACATCAAGGCCGACATCGAAATGAAAGCAATCGGCGCGCTAAACAGCTGACCTGTAAATGCAAACACTGACAGACACATCAACAGAATACATTGAAATGAAAGGCATAAATCAGGTATGATATTGCGTACATTCAACAAGGGCGCATGGCAAATAAAAGCAAACTCGACCAAACGATGGCAAAATGAGGAAGTACAAAGTACTCTCTCCCACCCCCTTGGCCTCCCCTGCCACCCCACAGCCCAACCAGCCAGCCTGTCACTCACATGCAGACCAGAGACCATTGTTTATTCCCCAGTTATAATGTCTATAATGCTGAGTCATGCTGTTATGCGGCCTGTTGCCCACCAGCAAACAATTCAAATCCCTGGCTGTTTAAACCAGAGTTATCTGATAAAAGCCATCGCTGCGAATTATACTGCTCTTTTCTCTCTTTCACACACAACCCTCCCTCCTCCTCTTCCCTCGCTCCTCTTCTTTTCTCTTTCTCTCTCTCTCTGTTGCCTCTCTCTCGTTCTATCATCTCTGTCTCTCTCACTCACCCTTTTCTCTCCCAACACTCCTCCAGCCTGTCTTTGCCCTTCTCTTCATGGCACTTACCCTCTCTCCCTCCTTCTCTCGTGGTGTGTTATGTATCCCCCAGTCTCACCTCCGGGACGATGTCATGGCTGATGTGACCACTAGTTGGCAGTAGTAGATTTTCAATCTGTTAGAAAGTCAAAGTGCACCCTATGTATATTTGTTCAGTGCTGTAGGATTGTACAGAACACGCCTTACCAGCAATAAAAATGTATTTGTGTTTGAGGCCATGGAGCGATCCCTCTCTCCCTCTCTCCCTAGGTCTCACCGTGATGGGAGATGGCAGGAAGGCAGAGGTAGATCGATGCCTTATGGCCCCAGCCGCTCAGCAGTTACACATGCAGTAATGCAGTAATGTACTTCATAAATATCGTCTCGAGAGCCGGAATGGCGGATATAAATTATCCAACCATGTCTAGTAGAGGAGGAGGAGTTCAACGAGGGTTGTTGGGGCCCATCGTTGTGGCTGTGAGTTACTCTTTACAGCAGGGGTGTCAAACTCATTCCACTAGGGCCTAGTGTCTGCTGTTTTTTGGTTGTTCCTTTCAATGGAGACAGACCACCAGGTGAGGGGAGTTCTTTGCTAATTAGTGATCTTAATTCATCAGTCAAGTACAAGGGAGCAGCGAAAAGCCACAGGCACTCGGCCCTCTGGGGAATGAGTTTAACACGTGTTCTACAGGGTTCAAGACGGGACATTTTGGTGTCAAGGTAAGAGAACTCTGTGGACTAAATAAAATGGATAGAACCAAATACAATGCAATAAGAGTGTGTGTGCCTGAAACTACAGCTGTGGAGTATTGATCTCTGAGCAGAGTGAAATGGCCTGTGATGCTCATTGGTTGGTTGGAGATGCAGTGGACTAAGGGCCTCGAGTCTTTATGACTCCTCTCATCTCCCCCGTCACGCTTACTGCTCATCTCTAGGCTCAAGACCGTAAAGTGAGTGTGTGTTTGTGTGCGTGCATGTGTGTGAGTGTGTGTGTACCCTGTCCTTTTTTTTGCTCTAAATAAATATAAATGAGAAACTGAATTAATGAATCAAATGCAGATCTATTTTATATACCATTTTTAATAGGTTCAGATTTCAAATGGAAGGCTGTAAGCTTACTGTAAGCTAATGCACAAAATGCAATTACTGATTAAAATATTTGGAGTATGTGTTTTGGATAACCCATTAGATAACCCATTGGATAACCCATTAGATAACCCATTGATCCCCCCAGCCACTCAGTTAATGGGAAGGCATGTAGACGTCACTCGGTTTAATTTATGAGTCATACTAATGTGTGTGGTATTTCTGGTAACAGGCCAACTTCATACAGAGACATAGGAAGAGACAGAGACGTATAGAGGCCTACATACAAATGTCATCTACATCTGCATTGCTTGCTGTTTGGGGTTTTAGGCTGGGTTTCTGTATAAGCACTTTGTGACATCGGCTGATGAAAAAAGGGCTTTATAAATACATTTGATTGATTGATTGAAATAGTTAAGCACTGGCCTCCCGAGTGGCACAGTGGTCTACGGCACTGCATCGCAGTGCTAGCTGTGCCGCTAGAGATTCTGGGTTCGAGTCCAGGCTCTGTCGCAGCCGGCCGCGACCGGGAGACCAATGGGGCGGTGGTCAATTGTCCAAGCGTCGTCCGGGTTACGGAGGGTTTGGCAGGCAGGGATATCCTTGTCTCATCGTGCACTAGCGACTCCTGTGGCGGGCCGGGTGCAGTGCACACTGACCAGGTCGCCAGGTGTACGGTGTTTCCTCCGACACATTGGTGCGGCTGGCTTCCGGGTTGGATGGGCATTGTGTCAAGAAGCAGTGCGGCTTGGTTGAGTTGTGTTTCGGAGGACGCATGGCTCTCGACCTTTGCCTCTCCCGAGTCCGTACGGGAGTTGCAGCGATGAGACAAGACTGTAACTACTACCAATTGGATACCATGAAATTGGGGAGAAAAAAAGGGGGTGACATTTAAAACATTTTTTTTTAAATAGTTAAGAAGTGAATTAGTGACTTCCTCTCCAGAACAGAGAAACTTTGACAGATCCTTTAAAGATCCAATCTAACATTACACCAGCTGCTGCTTCCATCTTGCTGCTTCCCAGTGCTGTGCTCCCGGAAGGGGGATTTTGACTTGTTTCTCATTGTTAAGCGATTTTAAGGTAAAGAGTATTGTTTGTTGTTTGGTGTGGCAACTTGGTGGCCAACCAGCTACAACACATTGTGTTTGGATTGCATTTCATGCTGTTAACTCTCAAAGCCGAAGGCTACGTTTTACATTTGCCTAGAGCTTTAGTATTTAATAGTTGTACTTATTGTGATTAACTTTACAACTTTTGGGACGCTTCCTCACGTTTGTTGTGCTAGTTTGCTGTGTATCCACTGAACCTAACCTTAGTGTTGTGTATTCACTGAACCTATCCTGAGTGCTGTGTATTCACTGAACCTAACCTGAGTGCTGTGTATTCACTGAACCTAACCTTAGTGTTGTGTATTCACTGAACCTAACCTGAGTGCTGTGTATTCACTGAACCTATCCTGAGTGCTGTGTATTCACTGAACCTATCCTGAGTGCTGTGTATTCACTGAACCTATCCTGAGTGCTGTGTATCCACTGAACCTAACCTGAGTGCTGTGTATTCACTGAGCCTAACCTGAGTGCTGTGTATTCACTGAACCTAACCTGAGTGCTGTGTATTCACTGAGCCTAACCTGAGTGCTGTGTATTCACTGAACCTAACCTGAGTGCTGTGTATTCACTGAGCCTAACCTGAGTGTTGTGTATTCACTGAACCTATCCTGAGTGCTGTGTATCCACTGAACCTAACCTTAGTGTTGTGTATCCACTGAACCTAACCTGAGTGTTGTGTATTCACTGAGCCTAACCTGAGTGTTGTGTATTCACTGAGCCTAACCTGAGTGCTGTGTATTCACTGAGCCTAACCTGAGTGCTGTGTATTCACTGAGCCTAACCTGAGTGCTGTGTATTCACTGAGCCTAACCTGAGTGCTGTGTATTCACTGAGCCTAACCTGAGTGCTGTGTATTCACTGAGCCTAACCTGAGTGCTGTGTATCCATTGAACCTAACCTGAGTGCTGTGTATTCACTGAGCCTAACCTGAGTGCTGTGTATTCACTGAGCCTAACCTGAGTGCTGTGTATTCACTGAGCCTAACCTGAGTGCTGTGTATTCACTGAGCCTAACCTGAGTGCTGTGTATCCACTGAACCTAACCTGAGTCCTGTGTATTCACTGAGCCTAACCTGAGTGCTGTGTATTCACTGAACCTAACCTGAGTGCTGTGTATTCACTGAACCTAACCTGAGTGAGTGTATTCACTGAACCTAACCTGAGTGCTGTGTATTCACTGAACCTAACCTGAGTGCTGTGTATTCACTGAACCTAACCTGAGTGCTGTGTATTCACTGAACCTAACCTGAGTGCTGTGTATTCACTGAAATTAACCTGAGTGCTGTGTATTCACTGAACCTAACCTGAGTGCTGTGTTATACCTATTTTACTTTGTGTATCTGACTTCCTTTTTATTGAAACTGTAATAACCGTGTAATAACCGTGTAATAACGTAATAACCGTGTAATAACCGTGTAATAACCGTGTAATAACCGTGTAATAGCCGTGTAATGAACTACATATTTCGTAATTGTGTGATTCCATGGCCTCGTGCCCAGTTCAAGTCTACATTGGCTCTGCCGTATCCTTGCAACCTGTGGGCATTACGTGTGTAAGCATGAGTTAGGCAGAGAGTCTCATCCCTGCCATCTTAACCAAACATGAAGGGTAGTGACCCCAGAGAGCGCTTTCTAATGAAGTCTTCCTCAGCTGCCTAGCATTTAGCCCGAGCCCCAGACAATTCAGAGAAGAGACAAGCCACCCACAGCAATGCATTCCAGAAACGTACTGCCTTCCGTCTGACGACAACGAAGATGCCAACTGCTAGGAGAATTTGCTTAATTCTGTGAGTCATCAATCGGAAATAAAGCTACTGAACAATCCGAGGTTCATTTCGGAGAAAGAAATATCTCGAGGATATTGTTTGTCATATGGTCTGTCAGCTTTAATGAGGTCCAATGCATGTTAACACACTAGTCATATCTTTGGTCATAATGTAAAAACCCTGGTGGGAAAAGTTAACAGGAGTATGTGACGTTATGTGAAACAGAAAAATAGAAAAAAAATAGGCCAGGGTACTCAAATACTATTTGTTAGTTTATTTTTTTATTTAACCTTTATTTAACTAGGCAAGTCTATTTGAGAAGGTCCGGTCGCACCGAATGTCCTAGGAGGCAAAGGTCTGGATGGATAATGTCATTTATCGGCGTAGTAACAAACCCCCACCTCGCAACTCATGCAACACCAAACTGTTCACACCACTCTTGTTGGCCTAGAGAGAACAAAAATTCCACAAATGCCATGGAGCAAAGGGAAAAGATTGCTGTTTTTAAGCTCATTTCCTGCTATTCTACACATTTTCCATGTCTTACGTGTGTGCATATGATCGTAGGAGCCGAATCCCGACCGAGCGCCATGCTTGCCATGCTCTACCAACTGAGCCACACAGAACCACATCCCAGAATCTCATCCCGTTATTTCCTTTTATTGATCCCTTTGACATGACATCAGCATCCTTCCTGTAATTAACCGAAACAGGTCACATAACTGGCCAGTGGAAAGAAAAATACATGACCCCTTCTTTTCACTGAAGAAAATAAATACATGAAATGAGAACGAAACTTGCACTTAACTTGAAATGTGTAAAGTACGCCTTCCATTGGCTAGCAGTGACAGAGTGGGCATACTGTATGACCGTGACAACAAATAGTTTCACAGACTTGGGTAAAAGATCTCTGAAAAATACAAAGCAATGTTTACACCGCCCTGGAAGATTGCTAGTGCAGAGCCAAACGCTGTTCAGTTTGACCGGTTTGTTTATGGGGTATCTGTGTATAAAATACTGTACATATTGCTGCTGGCTCCCTGGCAACCGTTGTGTGATTGAACACTGCTTTGACAAAACCAGCGTTCTGTATATTTAAGAGAAGCTAACGTGAGGGACGAAAGTTGTATGGTAATTTTGGGTTTACTTTACAGCTAGCTTTCCATTGGTCCCTCCCTCTTTCCAAACATAAGAACAACCATTTTGAACATAACATAAACCGGACAGCTTAAAAGGAAATTAATCGCTTTGAAGTGACTGACCACCTGGGGCCAGAAACTGTCCCGAATACTGTACAGTAGTACTCACTCAACACAGTGTAGCGCGAGGGGAGACAGTCAAGGCTTCCCCTTTCACAGCAAACTAACAAGCCTGCTGGCGTTCCTGTCTAAAGAAATGCGTCTCTCCGTCTCTGAAGCGTTATGTACGTGTGTCTGTCTGTGCTTCACTGGATGAGGACACACGGAGAGACTAGCGGCTTTGTTGCCGTCTTCGGGCCAGTGTCAGACTCGTCGTGTGTGTGTGTGTGTGTGTGTGTGTGTGTGTGTGTGTGTGTGTGTGTGTGTGTGTGTGTGTGTGTGTGTGTGTGTGTGTGTGTGTGTGTGTGTGTGTGTGTGTGTGTGTATATCTTTGGGCTCAGCAAATGATTCTGGAACAGTGCAGAAAATATTGTCTCCTCTCCTTATAAAATGAAATACAGATAGAAAATAGAAAACAAAATCCCCTTATTCGGCATGCGAGGCCCGACACCGTCTGGTTGCAACAACCAATGAGTTGTGAATGAATTAAACTCAGGCTGAACTAGAAAAGAGTTGAACTAGTAGAAAAGGAGGGATTTGAAACAAAGCAGGGTGGAGGAGAATCAATACAGAGGAAGAAGAAGAGTCCTATCCTGAGTTGTTCCTGTCCTTTTGACCTTCTGTGAGTGACAGAGGGGGAGGAGAGGATAGAGGGATGGACTGATGTGGGGATGACGGTATGAGGGTGGGGTCGCTTTGTTTCATAAACGATGTTATAGTTCATCCAAATTACAAAACGACACATTGCTGTCCTTACCCTGTAAACAGTCTATGGACAAGGTATGACAGCAATCCATGCTTTTGTTAAATTCCAATGGCACTGTTTCTAAAGGCTAATGTTTTAGCATTTGTAGCACAAATCCTAATATCGGTACCATGACTTGAATGGGATTTGTGCTACAAATGCTAAATTATTAGCATTTAGAAACAGTGCCAGTGAAACTAAACCAAAGCATGGATTGCTGTCATACCTTGTCCATAGACTGTTTACAAGGTAAGGAAACCAATGTGTCATTTTGTAATTTGGGTGAACTATCCCTTTAAGAGGGAGGTTGAGGGGCGTTGGTTGGTGTTGTGTGGGCGAGTGTGCTGTGTGCATACAGTATGTGAGTGTGTCAAAATGACACAGTTCTGTTTCAAGGTGTTGGTAAGTAGCTGTTTCCCTCGAGGTGGTTGTTCCCCATGAGGGTGTTGGGGGGCGTCAGGGTCATGTTTCAGGTCAAAGGTCGTAGGTCAGTTCTGCTCCAGGTCATCTGCCGTGGGTGTGTTGTAGCTCTGAAAGAGGGGCTGCATGAACAGCCCCAACGTCCCGGTGATGCACACAAACACAAATATCCACAGGAACAGCCGGTCAATCACCATGGCAACGTACTTCCAGTCCTCGATGACCTGTGGCAGGAAACAAAAAGAGCGGTACACGATTTCAGATTTGGAAGACAACAGAAGCACAACAATATTGGGTCAAAACTATTGAAAGGGTTCAGAGTGAATAGACATACAAACTGTCAGAAATACAACGTGATGTACTATATCCGCTGTAAATGTCACCTCAGCTCATATCATCTCAAGGCTATTGCTCCTCACACACACACACACACACACACACTCACCCCCTCATCGTTATCCTCGATCTTCATCTTCTCGGCGACGTAGCGCACCCCGTCCACTGCCTCCTCCACATCTGCGTGACACTTCACCGTCATCCTCTTCCTGAACTCTGTATTCTCTGACAGGTCGCTGATCTTCCAGCCGTACCGCTTGGCCGACTCCTCGTTCACATAGAAGGAGTCAGCCCCGCCCATCCCAGACCCCCCTGCCACCCCCATCCCCCCCGCGGCCACCCCAATCCCCCCCGCGGCCACCGCCACCGCCCCGTCTCTCAGCTTCAGGTCAGAGTAGGAGCGCCGCTGGTGCTTCTGGCGGAACCTCTCCCGGATGTTGGAGCTGCCCGGCCGACGCATGAACAGGAAGGAGGGGAGGCGGTGCAGGAAGAGGCGTTTAACCCAGCGGGGCATGGTGTGTGTGGAGGGCGTGCGGTGGTGCACATTGAGCACACACACACTGGTGACGATGGAGAAGGTGACCAGCACCATGGCAAACATCAGATACTTCCCTATGAGAGGGACAGCTAGAGACGTAGGCGGGACGATCTTGGAGATCAGCAGCAGGAACACAGTGAGGGCCAGGAGGACTGAGATGCAGAGAGTCATCTTCTCTCCACAGTCAGACGGCAGGTAGAACACTAAGATGGCCAGAGAGGTGATCAGCACACAGGGGATGATGAGGTTGATGGTGTAGAACAGTGGCTTGCGCTTGATGATGAAGTCATAGGTGATGTCCAGGTAGGTGATGTCAGAGGGGTCTTCGTTCTTGCGTCCCGGCAGAGACACGATGTCCCACTCGCCGCTGGGCTTGAAGTCGTCGCGGCTGGCGAAGTCGCTGAGGAGGATCAGGTCGATCTCCGTGTGGTCGTAGGTCCAGGACCGGAATTTGAGCGTGCAGTTCTGTTGGTCGAAGGGGAAGTCGCGGACCTCGATCTTGCAGGCCGACTTGTAGATGGCGGGGGGCAGCCAGTACACCTCTCCATTGTTGGAGACCAACGCATTGGAGTAGAATGACACCTCGTAGTTCCCATCCGCACTGAGGTGAAGAGAAGACAGAAAGGAGTCAGAACCAGCACATGTACACAGACATATTACAAGGCTACTTTTTATTTTATTTAAATACACTTAACTTGCACTTGCCCCCCCCCCCCCCCCCCCCCCCCCCACCACCTCCCCTTCTAGCTCTAACTACTGACAGCTACGTTACTGAGGAAAAGTGTACTTTCTATGCCTGTGATATGTGGTTGTCCCACCTAGCTGTCTGATGATGAACACACTAACCGTAAGTCGCTCTGGATACGAGCGTCTGCTAAATGACTAAAGTGTCAATGTACAATGAGACCTGGTAGTTCCTATCAGCATTAAAAGACAGAAGAGCACGGGGAGAGAGAGAGGAGCGGGCTCAGAGATACCGCACAGATACATGCGTAGAAGTCGTCTGTTCAACACACACAACGAAACACACGTGAACAGTACCCAACTATAACGCAGACCACTCAAAAAGACAAAGGAAGACAAAGTTGAGAGACAACGGGTGGGAGGGTGGATGCCAGCGTTAGATTAAGACACACACAGAAAGAGAGAGAGAGAGATGTTAAGTGGTGTTGTTGACTGGGAATATTGGGTTGTTGTGCTTGGGGACAAGGGACAGAGGCGGGGACAGGGGGGCCACTGCGTCAGACACAGCCCCTGTCACAGGACAGGCCTGATTCTGCGAAGGTTTCGATTTTAGATTCTCACCAGGCTGCAGGTGTTGCATTATACATTAAAGTGTTGTCAATTATAGAGCAGGTCAGGAGGAATCCAGCCATCACACTGCTCTGCTCCTAACAACACACACACACACACAAACCCCATGCTCTAAAGTCTCCTCGTGTTCTAAATATGCAGCTGATTAAAACTCTCTATATAGCTCTATACACAAACAACTATAGCTCTATACCCGAACAACTATAGCTCTATACCCGAACAACTATAGCTCTATACCCAAACAACTATAGCTCTATACACAAACAACTATAGCTCTATACACAAACAACTATAGCTCTATACACAAACAACTATAGCTCTATACCTGAACAACTATAGCTCTATACACAAACAACTATAGCTCTATACACAAACAACTATAGCTCTAAACACAAACAACTATAGCTCTATACCTGAACAACTATAGCTCTATACACAAACAACTATAGCTCTATACACAAACAACTATAGCTCTATACCTGAACAACTATAGCTCTATACACAAACAACTATAGCTCTATACACAAACAACTATAGCTCTATACCCGAACAACTATAGCTCTATACACAAACAACTACAGCTCTATACACAAACATCTATAGCTCTATACCAAAATAACTACAGCTCTATACACAAACAACTATAGCTCTATAACACAACAACTACAGCTCTCTACTCAAACAACTATAGCTCTATACCTGAACAACTATAGCTCTATACCCGAACAACTATAGCTCTATACCTGAACAACTATAGCTCTATACCCGAACAACTATAGCTCTATACCTGAACAACTACAGCTCTATACCCAAACAACTATAGCTCTATACCTGAACAACTATAGCTCTATACCCAAACAACGATAGCTCTATACCTGAACAACTATAGCTCTATACCTGAACAACTATAGCTCTATACCCAAACAACTATAGCTCTATTCCTAAACAACTATAGCTCTATACCCAAACAACGATAGCTCTATACCTGAACAACTATAGCTCTATACCTGAACAACTATAGCTCTATACCCAAACAACTACAGCTCTATTCCTAAACAACTATAGCTTTATACCCAAACAACTACAGCTTTATACACAAACAACTATAGCTCTATACCCAAACAACTATAGCTCTATACACAAACAACTATAGCTCTATACCACAACAACTATAGCTCTATACCCAAACAACTACAGCTTTATACACAAACAACTATAGCTCTATACCCAAACAACTATAGCTCTATACACAAACAACTATAGCTCTACCCAAACAACTATAGCTCTATACCTGAACAACTATAGCTCTATACCCAAACAACTATAGCTCTATACCCAAACAACTATAGCTCTATACATAAACAACTACAGCTCTATACCTGAACAACTATAGCTCTATAACCAAACAACTATAGCTCTATACCCAAACAACTACAGCTCTATATCCAAACAACTACAGCTTTATACACACACAACTATAGCTCTATACCAAAACAACTACAGCTCTCTACTCAAACAACTATAGCTCTATACCCAAACAACTATAGCTCTATACCCAAACAACTTTAGCTCTATACCCAAACAACTATAGCTCTATACCCAAACAACTATAGCTCTATACCCAAACAACTATAGCTCTATAACCAAACAACTACAGCTCTACACCCAAATAACTATAGCTCTGTATGCAAACAACTATCTCTATACCCAAACAACTAGCTCTATACCCAAACAACTATAGCTCTATAACCAAACAACTACAGCTCTACACCCAAATAACTATAGCCCTGTATGCAAACAACTAGCTCTATACCCAAACAACTAGCTCTATACACAAACAACTATTGCTCTATACACAAACAACTACAGCTCTCTACCAAAACAACTACAGCTCTATACCCAAACAACTATAGCTCTATACACAAACAACTACAGATCTACACCCAAATAACTATAGCTCTGTACGCAAACAACTATCTCTATACCCAAACAATTATCTCTATACCCAAACAACTATAGCTCTATACCCAAACAACTACAGCTCTATACACAAACAAATATAGCTCTATTCCTAAACAACTATATCTCTATATCTAAACAACTATAGCTCTATACCCAAACAACTATAGCTCTATACACAAACAACTATAGCTCTATACACAAACAACTATAGCTCTACACCCAAATAACTATAGCTCTGTACGCAAACAACTATCTCTATACCCAAACAACTATCTCTATACCCAAATAACTATAGCTCTGTATGCAAACAACTAGCTCTATACCCAAACAACTAGCTCTATACCCAAACAACTAGCTCTATACACAAACAACTATAGCTCTATACACAAACAACTACAGCTCTCTACCAAAACAACTACAGCTCTATACCCAAACAACTATAGCTCTATACACAAACAACTACAGCTCTACACCCAAATAACTATAGCTCTGTACGCAAACAACTATCTCTATACCCAAACAACTATCTCTATACCCAAACAACTATAGCTCTATACACAAACAACTACAGCTCTACACCCAAATAACTATAGCTCTGTACGCAAACAACTATCTCTATACCCAAACAACTATAGCTCTATACCCAAACAACTATAGCTCTATACCCAAACAACTATAGCTCTATACCCAAACAACTATAGCTCTATGCCCAAACAACTATAGCTCTATACCCAAACAACTGTAGCTCTATACACAAACAACTACAGCTCTATACCCAAACAACTACAGCTCTATACCCAAACAACTATAGCTCTATACCCAAACAACTATAGCTCTATACACAAACAACTACAGCTCTATACCCAAACAACTATAGCTCTATACCCAAACAAATATAGCTATATTCCTAAACAACTACAGCTCTATTCCTAAACAACTATAGCTCTATACCCAAACAACTACCTCTATACCCAAACAACTATAGCTCTATACCCAAACAACTACCTCTATACCCAAACAACTATAGCTCTATACCCAAACAACTACCTCTATACCCAAACAACTATAGCTCTATACCCAAACAACTACCTCTATACCCAAACAACTATAGCTCTATACCCAAACAACTATAGCTCTATACCTGAACAACTATAGCTCTATACCCAAACAACTAGCTCTATACCCAAACAACTAGCTCTATACACAAACAACTATAGCTCTATACACAAACAACTACAGCTCTCTACCAAAACAACTACAGCTCTATACCCAAACAACTATAGCTCTATACACAAACAACTACAGCTCTACACCCAAATAACTATAGCTCTGTACGCAAACAACTATCTCTATACCCAAACAACTATCTCTATACCCAAACAACTATAGCTCTATACACAAACAACTACAGCTCTACACCCAAATAACTATAGCTCTGTACGCAAACAACTATCTCTATACCCAAACAACTATAGCTCTATACCCAAACAACTATAGCTCTATACCCAAACAACTATAGCTCTATACCCAAACAACTATAGCTCTATGCCCAAACAACTATAGCTCTATACCCAAACAACTGTAGCTCTATACACAAACAACTACAGCTCTATACCCAAACAACTACAGCTCTATACCCAAACAACTATAGCTCTATACCCAAACAACTATAGCTCTATACACAAACAACTACAGCTCTATACCCAAACAACTATAGCTCTATACCCAAACAAATATAGCTATATTCCTAAACAACTACAGCTCTATTCCTAAACAACTATAGCTCTATACCCAAACAACTACCTCTATACCCAAACAACTATAGCTCTATACCCAAACAACTACCTCTATACCCAAACAACTATAGCTCTATACCCAAACAACTACCTCTATACCCAAACAACTATAGCTCTATACCCAAACAACTACCTCTATACCCAAACAACTACCTCTATACCCAAACAACTATAGCTCTATACCCAAACAACTATAGCTCTATACCTGAACAACTATAGCTCTATACCCAAACAACTATAGCTTTATTACTATAACTCTATTTCTTTCACTTTGACAAGCCAAATGCAACATCAAATCCAACCCAATCTAATCAATAGAAATGCTATGTCACTTCCATTTTTCACATGATGCTTCACAACATTGAAAAATTTTGCATTATGTCCACTATAGAGTCTAAAGGCCAGACACACTACTTCAGGACAGAACTGCCATGACGGTGGTGTTGAGTATGCTGAGTGTGAAAGAGGTGAGGCAATGACCCTTTCTGTCTCTGAATTAACATACACAGCCACCTGACCTGGCCCGTGTTCACACTCATCACACAGGCATTTCATAATCCAAATCTCCTCTCTACAGATTTGACATTGCACATCTGTCCCCTCTCTCTAAGCCCTCATATCTGTCTCCTGTTCCCGCCCTTCAAATTGTTATAGTAAGCACATCTGTACTTTAGCTGCTGCTATTACCACATACACCTTTCTCATGATGGGACTGTAAGCCCACACTTCAATCAAGGTGTTACCAAGCTTTTCCTTTCACTCATTATCCTGATGGCAAGTGACAAGTAGGAGGAGAGTATTCAGGTGCGACATCACTTCAATGATTGCTAGATAGTTTGTGTCTATGTATTTATATGTAGGCTACGTGTGCCTTTTTAAAATGGATGTAGTTCTGTCCTTGTCTATTAACGTTCTGTAGTTGTCACACCCTGATCTGTTTCACCTGTCTTTGTGCTTGTCTCCACCCCCCTCCAGCTGTCGCCCATCTTCCCCATTATCCCCTGTGTATTTATACCTGTGTTCTCTGTTTGTCTGTTGCCAGTTCATGTTGTTTCGTGAAACCTACCAGCGTTTGTTCCCCTGCTCCTGTCTGTTCTTGCTCCTGTTTTCTAGTCCTTCCCGGTTTTGACCGTTCCGCCTGCCCTGAGCCTGCCTGCCGTTCTATACCTTGCCCCACCTCACTGGATTATTGACCCCTGCCTGCCCTGACCCTGACCCTGAGACTGCATGCCGTTCTGGACCTTTTGCACCCTCTCTGGATTACTGACCTCTGCCTGCCTTTGACCTGTCTTTTGCCTCTCCCTGTACTTGAAATAAATGTTTGTTTCTTCGACACTGTCTGCATCTGGGTCATACCTGAAACCTGATAGTACGAACTGGCCCTGACTGACCCAGCACACTCGGACCAGCTCCGCAACGCCGTCTCCTCCCAAGGAGCCACCATTGGAAGGCACAAGGAGTTGCTTCGTGGTCTCATGGAAGGGTTCCAGACCTTGGCCAAACGACATGACCGAGCGTTTAACACATTGCTGGAGCAATTCCGTGGGTTGTCTGTTAGGCAGCCTACCACAGTTGTGATCTCCCAGCCTACCCCAGTGTCCTGAGAACCCCGCTTACCTTCTCCGGTGCGCTACGCTGGAGATTCCGGAACCTGCCGTGATTTTCTCTCCCAGTGCTCCCTCATTTTTGAGCTGCAGCCTTCTTCGTTCCCCTCGGACCGCTCAAGGATAGCGTACATCATAACGCTGATGTCCGGGAGGGCACTCGCTTGGGCCACGGCAGTATGGGAGCAACAATCCGCCGTCTGCCTCAGTCTGGAGGAGTTTGTGGAGGAGGTTCGGAAGGTGTTTGATTTTCCATTGTCCGGGAGAGAGGCTGCTCTCAAGCTGCTCCAGCTACGTCAAGACTCCCGTAGTGTGGCAGACTACGCGGTGGATTTCCGCACGTTGGCAGCTGAGAGTGCTTGGAACACAGAAGCGTTGTTCGACATGTTCCTACTCAAAGTATCGGTGGAAGTAAAGGACGAGCTTGCAGCCAGCTTGCAGCCAGAAAAAATCCAACCAGGAAGTGGGAAATCTGAGGTTGGTCGATTTTCAACTCAGCTCCTATTGAAGATACAGTGGGATATTGGTAATGTTGCACTTCCTAAGGCTTCCACTAGATGTCAACAGTCTTTAGAACCTTGTCTGATGCTTCTACTGTGAAGTGGGGCCGAAGGAGAGGGGAATGAGTAAGGTCTATCATGACCTGAACATACCCTGACCATGCGCGTTCACGTGAGAGCGAGCTCTGTTCCATCGCACTTCTGAAGACAAAGGAATACTTCGGTTGGAACATTATTGATGAATTTTGTTAAAAACATCCTAAAGATTGATTCAATACCTCGTTTGTCATGTTTTTACGGACTGTAATATAACTTTCTTAACTTTTCGTCCGTACTTTCCGCTGGACTTGCCCGCGCGTCGTGAGTTTGGAATGTGTACTGAACGCTAGAACAACAAGGAGGAATTTGGACATAAATTATGGACATTATCGAACAAAACAAACATTTATTGTGGAACTGGGATTCCTGGGAGTGCATTCTGATGAAGATCATCAAAGGTAAGTGAATGTTTATAATGTTATTTCTGACTTCTGTTGACTGCATAATATGGCGGATATATTTGTGTCTTGATTGGGCTCTGAGCGCCGACTCAGATTATTGCATGGTTTGCTTTTTCTGTAAAGCTTTTTTGAAATCTGACACAGCGGTTGCATTAAGGAGAACTGCATCTAAAATTCCATGCATTAAAGTTGTATCTTTTAGCAATGTTTATTATGAGTATTCCTGTAAATTGATGTGGCTCTCTGCAAAATCAAAGGATGTTTTGGAACTTCTGAACGTAAGGCGCCAATGTAAACTCAGATTTTTGGATATAAATATGAACTTTACCTAACAAAACATAAATGTATTGTGTAACATGAAGTCCTATGAGTGTCATCTGATGAAGATCATCAAAGGTTAGTGATTCATTTTATCTATATTTCTGCTTTTTGTGAATCCTCTCTTTGGCTGGAAAAATGGCTGTGTTATTCTGTGAATAGGCACTCACCTAACATAATCGTTTGGTTTGCTTTCGTCATAAGGTGTAACGGGCTTCCTCCTTCTCCTCATCCGAAGAGGAGTAGCAGGGATTTGACCAAAATGCAGCGGGTTGTGAATACATATTGATTTAATAGACAAAACGGAAAAACACGACAAACACTTGAATAATTACAAAACAAATAAACGAATGTAGACAGACCTGGACACGAACTTACATACAACGTGAAGAACGCATGAACCAGGAAAACAGACTACATAAAACGAACGAACTAACAAAAACCGGAACAGTCCCGTGTGGCGTAACATACAGACACTGACACAGGAGACAACCACCCACAACGAACACTGTGAAACAACCTACCTAAATATGACTCTCAATTAGAGGAACGCCAAACACCTGCCTCTAATTGAGAGCCATACCAGGCAACCCTTAAACCAACATAGAAACAGACAACATAGAATGCCCACCCAAACTCACATCCTGACCAACTAACACATACAACAAACTAACATAAATAGGTCAGGAACGTGACATAAGGCCTTTTTGAAATCGGACACTATGGCTGGATTTACAACAAGTGTATTTTTTAAAATGGTGTAAAATACATGTATGTTTGAGGAATTTTAATTATGGGATTTCTGTTGTTTTGAATTTGGTGCCCTGCAGTTTTACTGGCTGTTGAAGAGGTGGGATGCTACCGTCTCACGTACCCTAGAGAGGTTAAGTCTCCTCAGGTTCCCGTGGAATTGGGATTCTCCTGGCTCTAGCGATACAATCCCCTCATTGACTGGTCTGCCGGTGCCATCATGGGCTGGAGCCCGTTCTGCCACGCACATTGCCTGAAGTCAGCACAGCCTGCCACCGGACTTCTTCCTGGGGGCTCGGAAGTTTCCCCGGACCTCTCTGCCATTCCTGCGGAGTACCAGGACCTCCAGGAGATGTTCAGTAAGGCTCGGGTCACCGCTGCACCGACCATATGACTGTGGGATTGACCTTCTCCCAGGCACCACTCCGCCCTGGGGACGACTGTACTCTCTGTCGGGTCCAGAGACCAAGGCTATGGAGACCTACATTGAGGACTCCCAAGTTGCTGGGTTCATCCGTCCTTCTGCCTCCCCCGCTGGTGAAGGGTTCTTCTTTGTGGAGAAGAATGACAAAACCCTGCACCCGTGCATCAACTACCGAGGTCTCAACGACATCACAGTGAAGAACCATTACCTGCTACCTCTCATCTCCTCGCCCTCGAGTCACTCCAGGGGGCCAAGCTGGATCTACGGAATGCCTACCACCTGGTGCGGATACGGGAAGGGGACGAGTGGAAGACTGCCTTCAACACGGCCAGCGATCACTACGAGTATCTGGTCATGCCATTTGGCCTTATCAACGCCCCTGCTGTGTTCCAGGCTCGCGATAATGATGTTCTCTGTGACATGTGTAGGAGTTATTGTTACATATGGAGGCAGATATCACACTATTAAACAATAGACAGGTGTACATTAGAAAATAGTAGAAAAAGGCAGACATGAGGGCATTTGCCATTCCGGTAAATACAGGAAACCAAAGATTAGCAGATGGCCAAAGCCATACGTGCCTTAAAGTGCATTTATGGAAAGAGCAGGACACTATTATGAAGATAAAATAGAGAGAAAAGGCCATAAGTGCTTAGGGTAAAGGCCATAAGTGCTTAGGGTAAGATAGACATATATTAATTTTAGGAGACAAGAGGGTCCTGCCTCCATTATAATCTAATCAAGAGCGGATACAGGCGTTATTGGGCGTAAACAAGCAGGAAGCCTGAAATGAAGGACAATGGTGGCAGATGACCTAGGAGAAGTAATTTAATTAAAGTATGTCATGATCTCATGTGTGTGTGTGTGTATAAGACAGAGCCAGTGCTCTGGGAAGGGGTGTGATCCGCGGATCACCCCGGCTTGTGATGCATTGTATTAAAAGTCTTTATTGATTTTACAAGTTCTTATACGAGTGTTATATTTCTGAGACGATTATCCACGACACATGTTGAACTGGTTTGTCTTCATCTACCTCGATGACATCCTCATCTTCTCCCGCTCCACCCAATAACACGTGCTCCATGTCCGACAGGTTCTCCAATGCCTCCTGGAGAACCAGCTTTTTGTAAAAGCAGAGAAGTGCAAATTCCATCACTCCACCATCCCCTTTCTGGGTCACATTATCGCTGCAGGGAGTGTACAGACGGACCCCGGGAAGATGAGAGCGGTGGGGGATTGGCCCCAGCCTACGTCCAGAGTACAGCTGCAATGTTTCCAGGGCTTCTCCAACTTTTATCGCCGCTTTATCTAGGGCTACATCACCCTGGCTTCCCCCCTGTTTGCACTCACCTCTCCCAAGGTTCCGTTCACGTGGTCCCCAGCTGCTGACCGGGCGTTTCGTGATCTCAAACACCGCTTCACCACAGCTCCCATCTTGGTTCATCCTGACCCGTCCCGCCAGTTCGTGGTGGAGGCCGATACTTCGGATGTCGGAGTGGGGGCCGTCCTGTCCCAGCGGTCTGACCTGGACCTCAAGTTACATCCCTGCGCCTTCTTCTCCCCCCGCATCAACGCTACATAGAGGAACTACGATGTGGGGAATTGTGAGCTTCTCACGGTGAAGATGGCGTTGGAGGAGTGGAGGGACTGGCTGGAGGGGGCGGAACATCCTTTCATTGTGTGGACCGACCACAAGAACCTGGAATATCGCACCGCCATGCACCTCAATTCCAGGCAAGCTAGGTGGGCCCTACTGTTCACCCGGTTCATCTTCTCCCTCTCATAATGGCTGGGATCCAAGCATGTCAAGCCGGATGTGCTGTCACGACGCTATAGCCCCACGGCTACTACCCCGGAACCTGAGACCATCCTTCCCACCTTGTGCCTGGCGACAGCACTCAGCTGGGGAATAGGGAAGCATGTTCGTGAGGCACAGCATTCCCAGACAAACCGCGGGGAGGGCCCAGATAACCGGATGTTTGTTCCTGACACGGTCCGCTCCTCGGTCCTGGAGTAGGCTCACTCCTCCAGGCTTGCCTGCCACCAATGCTCCCATCGGACCCTGGCTTTTGTGCGACAACGCTTTTGGTGGCCTACCATGGTTCCTGATGTCTCCGCATTCATCGCCGCTTGCACGGTCTGTGCATAGAACAAGACTCCTCTGCAAGCTCCAGCTGGTCTCCTCCAACATCTGCCTGTCCCTCACCGTCCCTGGTCTCACATCTCCCTGGACTTTGTCACGGGTCTCCCCCGTCAGATGGCAACACCGCCATCCTGACCGTGGTGGACCGGAATTCCAAAGCCGCCCACTTCATTCCTCTCCCCAAGCTACCCTCTGTCAAAGAGACGGCCCAGCTCATGGTGCTGTATGTCTTCCGGATCCATGGACTGCCAGTAGACATGGTCTCTGACCAGGGTCCTCAGTTCTCGTCCCGGTTATGGAAGGCATTCCTCCGGGTTCCACCCCCAGTCCAACGACCAGTCAGAGTGAGCCAACCAGGACCTAGAAACTACTGTCGTAGCTGAATCAGAATTAGTTAGGTAACATAGATAAATATACTGTCGGCAGTTGCATTTTCCTTTCTTCTCTAGGGAAAAGTCACTTGGGGCCCAGAGAGGGGAGAGGTCAGGCTTGTCTTTTACATGTCTGGTAATATGCAGAATATCAGAAAGGGAGAAGTCAGGTTTGAACATTGTCTTCATATTTGAATATGTCTGTAACTATTCCTAAACCATGTGAAGGGCTCCACCATGTCTGTACTCTAGTCATTACCTCCTTTTCCCATTGGGAGGAGGAGTATGGCAGTGTCTGGAACCATTGTATGTCCCTTCTGATGTTGAACTTATCTTTCATAGTATATGACCTAGAGGCTCACTCCCCTCCGTGAGCTTGTCCAGGAGGGGATGTATTTGAGATGGGAGTATCTAGAATTGACAATTGATATATGCCATTGGATGAGGTAATGTTTTGGTACTAGGAAGTACCAAGAATGAGAAGTAGAACCTCGTCTAAGAGACCAAACTGAACGATAATTTATAGCTAATGCTATCTGGCTATGGGATACTCCTCTTTCAAGTAAAAGGCCCTTTGTGAAGTTCCTAAGATCTGTGGTTCGTCATGTAAGTTGAGAGGGGTGTATCTTGGCTATAAAATATACTAAGAATTGTTTCGTAAGCACTCTCAGATCTGAGAGTCAAAGGGCTATGGTGAAGCACATATAATTAAAGATGGAGTTTAAAATATAACTCTGACTTGTGTGTGGTTTGTAAACTCTCCTCATTTAATAATACAGGAAAATAACACGACACTAATCTGCGCTGCCTGGTCTCCGTCAACCCCACCACCTGGAGCCAGCAGCTTGTGTGGGTCGAATACGCCTGCAACACCTTTCCCTGTTCTGTCATGGGCCTATCACCCTTTGAGTGTTCCCTGGGGTATCAGCCCCCGCTCTTCCCTGAGCAAGAAGAAGAGGTTGGCATACCTTCAGCACAGATGTTTGTCCGCCGCTGTCGTCGTACCTGGAGGAGAGCCCGGTCAACCCTCCTCAAGACCACCTCCAGGTATCGACGACAAGCAGACCACCATCCCACCTTCCATGTGTCCAGAGATAAACCCATGTCTCACAGCCCTTTGTCTCCTGTTTCTGGGTCATACCTGAAACCTGATAGTATTATGTCATGTTTCATGTTTTGTGTGGACCCCAGGAAGAGTAGCTCTTGCTTTACCAACAGCTAATGGGGATCCTAATAAAATACCAAAAAACAACACTTATATTGAGCGATTATATAGTTTGAGATGACTATAAACACACCCATAGTGTATGAGCTATAGATATCGATCCTATTCACATAGCACACAGCTCACTCACTTGTTGTAGAGGACGATGTCAGGCAGCCAGATGTGCTGAGACGGGAGGCGGACCTTCTTTATGCCCTCATACTCTTCTGGGTCCCACACCAACCTGTAGTCATTCCATACCTGAGTCAGCCAGCAGTTGGTGGTCATGATCTGTTCTCTTTCATTCTGTAACAGACACACAGACAGGGAGAGAGAAGCATGAGAGAGGGTGTGTGTGTGTGTGTGTGTGTGTGTGTGTGTGTGTGTGTGTGTGTGTGTGTGTGTGTGTGTGTGTGTGTGTGTGTGTGTGTGTGTGTGTGTGTGTGTGTGTGTGTGTGTGTGTGTGTGTGTGTGTGTGTGCTCACCACATTAATGAGCTGGGCTAGGGACACCTGTATATGGATGGTGACCTGTTGGCTCTTGTTGACGGCAGGTCTGATCAGTTTGTTGTAGCGCTCTGGAGACAGCAGGTGGGTCACCAGTCGCTCCTCTATCTCCGCACCCAAGGCAGCTACACACACACACACACACACACACACACACACACACACACACACACACACACACACACACACACACACACACACACACACACACACACACACACACACACACACACACACACACACACACACACACACACACACACACACACACACACAGAGGGAGAGAGAGACAGAACGATGTAACAACTGGCAGATAAGGCGTGCAAAAATAAAAATAAACCTTTAAGACAACATGCCATGTTGTTGCCCCACACCCACATTTGATGCTCAGTGATTCAAGTGTCCCAGTCTGTGTCTGCCGGGTGAACTTTCCAAGTGGACTCTAAGCCAAATACATAGAGAGCAGCACCCCAAAAACACCATTGACAGTACATATTCATACTGGCCTAATGTCATCATCACTGGTTAGTGTACTACTCATCAGATCACCATTCTAGTCCATCATCATATTGAACTAATGACCTCTCTATAAATTCCTACTGAAGACTTATTACCGTTTCATTTTGCCCGATAAAATGAACACTGCTAGTTCATATTCATACTCATGGTACATATTTAAACTGAGTGGACAAAACACTAGGAACACCTGCTTTTTCTATGACATAGACTGACCAGGTAAATGACATAGACTGACCAGGTGAATCCAGGTAAAAGCTATGATCCCTTGTTGATGTCACCTGTTAAATCCACTTCAATCAGTGTAGATGGAGGGGAGAAGGATTTTTAAGCCTTGAGACAATTGAGACATGGACTGTGTATATTGAACTTTAAAAACTCTTATATAGTACACTCTACAACTACCCTTCTACTTGATATTTGTACTACACTGAACTAAAATATAAACGTAACATGTAAAGTTTTGGTCCCATGTTTCATGAGCTGAAATAAAAGATTCCAGAAATGTTCCATTCGCACAAAAAGCTTGTTTCTCTCAAATGTTGCCCACAAATTTGTTTGGTGCACCTTGTGCTGGGGACAATAAAAGGCCACTCTAAAATGTGCAGTTTTGTCACATAACACAATAACAAAGATGTCTCAAGTTTTGAAGGAGCATGCAATTAGCATGCTGACTGCAGGAATATCCTGCAGAGCTGTTGCCAGAGAATTGAATGTTAACTTCTCTACCAAGAGCCGCCTCCAACGTAATTTTTGAGAATTTGGCAGTACGTCCAACCGACCTAACAACCGCAGACCATGTGTAATCACGCCAGCACAGGACTTCCACATCCAGCTTCTTCACCTGCGTGATCGTCTAAGACCAGCCAACAGGACAGCTTATGAAACTGAGTATTTCTGTCTGTAATAAAGCCCTTTTGTGAGGAAAAACTAATTCTGATTGGCAGGGCCTAGCTCCCCATGGCTGAACCCCTGCCCAGTCATGTGAAATCCATAGATTAGGGCCTAATGAATTTATTTCAATTACCTGATTTCCTTAAACTGTAACTCGGTAAAATCATTGAAATAGTCACATGTTGCGTTTATATTTTTGTTCATATCACCCAGTCCATATTTATAATGCCCTGGTATCATCCTCACTGTGCATATCTTTACATAACACAGCCTAACAGAGTATGTATAAGCCTTCCACAGAGGACTGTCATTTAGCAGTGAGCCAGTGAGCCACAACATTAGACAATGCAGTCCACAGCTGACTCACAGGGTTTCATGGGCTTCTGAACTAACTGCCTCTTGATTAGCATAATTGGATGCTTGATTAGTGGACACACACACACGCACCCTCGTACACAAAAACACACACACACACACACGCACACATATACACACGCAGTGTTTAGTGAAGTGAGATTTCAATCTTGCGCAGAGCGAAGATCCTTCTAATTTGGACTGCAGGGTCGTGGGATGTTCTCATCGCCTGTTGCCGCTGCAATGAGTACGCAATATGCAACATCCCTCCAGAGATGTGTGTGTGTACATTAGATAGTCTCTGATCTGACAAACAGTTGTGACGTGACTGTGTCTTAACTGACGGTCCGATACACCCACCTACACACACACACACACACCTACACACACACATACATACACACACACACATACACACACACACACACACACACCGTCTAAACCCCCACAGTCCAGTGGCTGCAGTATGATGGGGAGTTGAGGTGATGGTGGCCACATGGTTCACATCAGCTCATTGTGTTCCACTCACACGTTCCCCTCCATTAGGCCATTCTCACCCCTGTAATGCACTTCAAATGATGGCACCGTTGACATTTTTTGTGATTTACAGTAGCAGACGTTTTTATCCAGAGTAACTTACAGTTAGTGCATTCTTCTTAAGGTAGCTAGTTGAAACAATCACGTCACAGCAATAGTGAGGTAAAAAAAAAGACAAGCGCGGAGCGGGGCAGAGGAGGCATCTGAGAGATGGTGACATGATGCTGATACACACAGGAGGTCAGTATCCTGAGAGAGGTGTGGTACTGTCGATGAACAGTCAGCCAGCATCAGAGAGAGAGAGAGAGACACAGAGAGAGAGAGAGAGAGAGAGAGAGAGAGAGAGAGAGAGAGAGAGAGAGAGAGAGAGAGAGAGAGAGAGAGCACAGTGAGCGTTGAGGGGAATTTAGCTCAGTACAACATAGAGTTGAGATTTGGAGACACAGAGACATTGAAACAATGAGCAGATTAGGATAATCATTTGATTGGATTATGTTGCCTTTGTTTACAAAGTCTCTTTCCAGGAACATCATTTGATTCGTGAGATTCAGTGAATCGGGATAAAAACCTGTTAACCTTTTCTCCGTTCAGAGAAGTGAGCGGTGGGCAGTAACATCCATACTGTAGACCTCCAGGCAGTGAAGTAGGTTGTCTGGCTGGTTAGCTATTCTCAGGAAGAATGTCACCCGAAGGTCAGGGACCTCAGATGTCCTACTGATGAACACCCCCTCACTAAGACCAGCAAACTGGCACCCTATTTCCTACACTCTTTTTGGCTGTCCCCATAGGAGAACCCTTTTTGGTTCCAGTTAGAACTCTTTTGGGTTCCATGTAGAACCCTCTGTGGGAAGGAAAACAAAAGGGTAATACCTGGAACCAAAAACGGCTCTTCAAAGGGTTCTCCTATGGGGACAGCCGAAGAACCCTTATTGGATAGTGTATATAGTGCACTACATTTGACCAGGGCCTTTAGGGCTCTATAGGTTTGAGATGCAGCCCACCTCTCATCCAGACCACACATCAAATACTTAAGACTCTTACACACATACAGGTCTTTACTTTAAACCTAAACAGGACACACAGCTCTCTACATCTAAACAGGACACACAGCTCTCTACATCTAAACAGGACACACGGCTCTCTACATCTAAACAGGACACACAGCTCTCTACATCTAAACAGGACACACGGCTCTCTACATCTAAACAGGACACACAGCTCTCTACATCTAAACAGGACACACAGCTCTCTGCATCTAAACAGGACACACGGCTCTCTACATCTAAACAGGACACACGGCTCTCTACATCTAAACAGGACACACGGCTCTCTACATCTAAACAGGACACACAGCTCTCTACATCTAAACAGGACACACGGCTCACTACATCTAAACAGGACACACGGCTCTCTACATCTAAACAGGACACACGGCTCTCTACATCTAAACAGGACACACGGCTCTCTACATCTAAACAGGACACACAGCTCTCTACATCTAAACAGGACACGGCTCTCTACATCTAAACAGGACACACGGCTCTCTACATCTAAACAGGACACACGGCTCTCTACATCTAAACAGGACACAGCTCTCTAACCCCAATGATTCTTATAAACCTGCTCCTCCTCCTCCTCCTCCTCCTGCCCCTCCTCCTGCTCCCCCTCCTCCTCTTCCTCCTCCTCCACCTTGCTGCACTCTAACTGCTTCAATAATTAATCTGTACTCAAATAAAAACAGCATCATCTCACATGCAGAAAGCCTGAAACTCAAATATTTTACTATGACTCTTCTATTTCCTACTGGGCAAAACAACAACAGTCTCTTCCACAACGCACAAACATACAAACAGAACTTGGTTATACTTTAGACAAATGCTCAAAGTAACATATTTTGGTTTAATGTGGGAAAAGACACCATCTCCCGCATAATCTGTTTCTTCATGGGCAGAAGAAGTATCCAGTGTGTAAATTATTCAATGACCCATGGTGGTGATATTGCCTTGTCAGGGTCAACCACTTCAGCCTTCCCTTCCGCTGTGTCTGCCTCTACCCTGCACCTATATCTACCAGAGTTCAGCTATATACAGTATATTCAGTATGTGACTCTGGTTATGATGGATCAGATACTATATCTGGCCTATGGTGGCCTGTTTCGGTTAACCTTGTGTTTTGGCTGCTCTGTGAATCTTGTGTGTGTGTGTGTGTGTGTGTGTGTGTGTGTGTGTGTGTGTGTGTGTGTGTGTGTGTGTGTGTGTGTGTGTGTGCGTGTGTGCGTGCGTGCGTGCGTGCGTGCGTGCGTGCGTGCGTGCGTGCGTGCGTGCGTGCGTGCGTGCGTGCGTGCGTGCATGTGTGTGCCTGTGTGTGTGCGTGCTCATGCATGCTCTGCTCCCAGTCTCAGGGGCACTTGTGTTCCAGCTGACAGGCAACATTACACTCCCACGCTGAGAATAACTACACCCTCACGGAACACCCTGCCGCCCTTCTTCACATCAGCCCTCCTCCAGCCTGCTCTCCTCCCCCCAACTCCCCTCCTCTCTTCCATTGCCCTCAGGCACGTGCCCAGATACAAGTCTCTGTGACGTCGTCAAGTTCGCCGCAACCCGTCCAGTCCTGTCCGTTGGTCTGCCCCGTGTAGAGACATTGCATGCGCCCGGTTGTACCTTTTTCCCAGTATGCCCTGTACAGAGATTGCGCGCGCCCAGTATCCAAACATGCATCCAAACAAGTTGCATTCACTGGTCCAGTGTGTGTAGCAGGCTACCTAGTTTAACACTTGATTTCCATCATCAATATTGGATCTGCTTGGCTGATACGCGCATCAGAGAGAGATGCAGAATGACATAGAGAGGAGAGGCTGCATCTGTGACCCTCCGACACAGCTCCATCCCTTCCTCAGTCGGGGGTTTCACATGTGTGTCAGGGCAGCAGAAACACAGCTAGTCTAGACTTTAGCTAACCGCAGGCTATCAGCCAACCAGACTGAATATGAATGATGATGTAAATCAAGTGTTATCAAGTGTTGATCAAATGGTATGCTGCTGTGTCAGTACTGTTGATATTGAAACTACGACATGATCCACACAAGCCACTATCCAGCCGTATACCAGTTAGAAGATGATTCATATTATATGATTTAAAAGCATTTAAAATAAATCACAATCAGTAAAAAATAAATGGGGGGTGCCGAGGGGTGCCCTTTTTTCATTTTGAGCACCTGCCCCCTGAATGGTCTGTGCACGGAACTGATTTTCCTCCTCCCCCTCCTCTCTTCCCTTGCTCCTCTCTCCTCCCCCTCCTCTCTTCCCTTGCTCTCCTCTCCTCTCTCCTCCCCCTCCTCTCTTCCCTTGCTCCTCTCTCCTCCCCCTCCTCTCTTCCCTTGCTCTCCTCTCCTCTCTCCTCCCCCTCCTCTCTTCCCTTGCTCCTCTCTCCTCCCCCTCCTCTCTTCCCTTGCTCCCCTCTCCTCCCCCTCCTCTTCCTCTCCTCTCTTTCTTTGTCCCCCTCTGCTCCGCTCTCCACTCTCGTTTCCAGTGACAATAACAGGTTACAAGTGCAGGTCGAGCGGAACAAAGGCAGGTAAGGGAGAGTGGTTTTCTTCTGTTCTCCTTTCCCTGTCTGTCATTCTCACATTAGCTAATGTGGCCATGGGAAGGAGCGGGAGCAGAGCCTGGTTTCTAAAACCAACTGATGCAACTCCTGCTGCTGGCTCTCACAGAACGTCATCTACATAAGAGACCACTCTACTTCTCTCTCTTTTTCTCTTTATTTTTCTCTCTTCCTCGCTCTCTCATTCTCCGGTTTCTCTCTCTCTCGCTCTCTCTCCCTCTATCGTATGTTTTTCTGCTCTCTGAAAATGGTCACCAGATTAACCAGGGAAGTATTCTATTCTTTGGGGTGGGTGTGCATGCGTGCAGCAAGCTAAAGACTGCTAGCGTGTGATTTCCCCTCCTGCACTCCTGGGCATTGAGAAGCCAGTGAACAAACAAGAGATCTAATCAGAGTTAGCTTTAGCACGCGTTAGCTACCACTACAGCATGCAGCTGCTACTGGGGGAGAGAGGTTAGGGGAGGAGGGAGGGAGAGAGAGAGAGAAGGAGAGAGAGAGAGAGAGAGAAAGAGAGAGAGAGAGAGAGAGAGAGGGGGAGAGAGAGAGGATGGAGGTAGAAACAGACAGATGAAAAGAAAAGATCATGTGAACGAGAGAGTTGCAGCCAGACAGAAAGATAGTGAGTAAAAGAGACTAATCTTTACAACCCTCCAAACTTTACAGCCACCCCCCAAAAAAAGAGAGAGAGAGTGCAAGACAGTGAGAACACGAAGCTAAGCTCTACAGAGGCGGTTGCCAGATTGAGTGGTTTCCAGACAGAGTGAGACAAGAGGTGACAGTGACACAGTCACGCTATGTTGTCTCCCGAGACAGCTCTCAGAGGACAGGCTGAGCATCTAGTCTGCAGGTGCTCACAACATGTCCTCAGGAGGAAGATAAGGGAAGTTGAGAAAACATTCACAGGGTGACCACTCATTAGGCCTATCTGAGAATCCAAGTATCTAATCTTAGGAGACTTGTGCTTTTGGAGTGAAACAGTATTTTCCAACAGCCCCAGTGTTCACCAACAGCGTAGAGTAGACTGAGTTGAATAGCATGACTAAACTGAAACGTAGGCCTATTCTAATTCAGCACCTTGGACAGCGTCTGTAAAAGGGGCTCTTATTCAGCACCTTGGACAGCGTCTGTAAAAGGGGCTCTTATTCAGCACCTTGGACAGCGTCTGTAAAAGGGGCCCTTATTCAGCACCTTGGACAGCGTCTGTAAAAGGGGCTCTTATTCAGCACCCTGGACAGCGTCTGTAAAAGGGGCTCTTATTCAGCACCCTGGACAGCGTCTGTAAAAGGGGCTCTTATTCAGCACCTTGAACAGCATCTGTAAAAGGGCCCGTATTCAGCACCCTGGACAGCGTCTGTAAAAGGGGCTCTTATTCAGCACCCTGGACAGCGTCTGTAAAAGGGGCTCTTATTCAGCACCCTGGACAGCGTCTGTAAAAGGGGCTCTTATTCAGCACCTTGGACAGCGTCTGTAAAAGGGGCTCTTATTCAGCACCTTGGACAGCGTCTGTAAAAGGGCCCGTATTCAGCACCCTGGACAGCGTCTGTAAAAGGGGCTCTTATTCAGCACCTTGAACAGCATCTGTAAAAGGGCCCGTATTCAGCACCTTGGATAGCGTTGGTAAAGGGGCAGAAATTCAGCACCATGGACAGCATTAGCATACCATTAAATATGTGACGCACCGACATATCTACAATGTAGAGGTAAGTCAAAGGAACGTATTTAAATTCCTCTTTGGGTTTGAGTAAAACGTATATATTCCAAATCCAGGGTGGAAAGACACCTTGACGTCCTAATCATCATCAGCATCATAAGCCCAATTAGCCATTATGAAATCATAAATGCCTAATCAAGCAGGTTTATTTGGCATTGTGTGTGTTCAATTAGACACAACATTTAAATGGCTGTCATAAAAGACCTATAATGTCAAAAGATTTCAAAGAAGTGTTATGATGAGTCATTTTGATCATTTCTACAATTCGGCCAAAATATTTCAACCTTAGGCCTATTAGCTTCAAGCCTAATAAAGATGAATACTGTGTGTGAAATTCGGAGACCTCTCTCTGGGCCTGTGTGTGTATGTCACACATTGCTGCGTAGTGCATAACAGCCAGCGTGTATGTTGTCTAAAAAGAGAGCACGTTAGTTAACGGAGCCGTTAAAATCACGTGCCTAAAAACAATCTGACGCACGGAATACCTGCAATACTTTCCCCACTGGTCTGTTCGTTGAAAAAGATAATGTTATCAAAGCAGGGAAACAATTTAAACATCATTATCATTTACAACAGTAGGCTCGCCTCTCATAGAAACAATTATTAACATAACCCCCGTTACGCATAGCCTAGGTGCTATCCAGACAGGAATTAGAATATTTGTCTTTGACTTCATGCATCATATGTCTTGATAGTCAAACGAAATTATTATGAATTAGAATCGTTACAAAAAGGCTGCCCCCACCCTGTAAGCACCATGGATATGCAGGGTGTGTCGCGGCCGAATTACAATATGAAGAGCCACGGTAAGCAATAGTGAAGGTCCTGTCTAGGTATACCCAGGGTACCCCGGGGGTCCCGGGCCCGCACAGGGCCGAGGAGATTTGGAGGGATTACTCACTTGCCAAGGTGAGAACCAGGAGAACGAGTGCTGCTGTCACCGGGTCTGCCATCGCCTCTCGCTCCCTCCACTGCGACCGACACCCGAAAACTTGGAGATATACGAGTTGTCTGTTTTCCCCCCTTTTCGCCCTCAGTGTGAAAATGAAAAATAATACCTCGAGACAGCACACACCAGCGCGCGGTAAGAGGGTGACTTAAGGTGTCATTTTAAGTCGTTGGTATCCGACGATGCCCGTTGGTTTGATAAAGGGAGAGGCTTCAAATCTCGTTACGAGGCGCGGAGAAGATTGTTCACTCTTCCCAGATGCGGAGGCTTGTTTCTGTCACAACGCGTCTGAGTGGGGCTACGCGTCCGACCCTACCAGGAACTGTGAGCGCACAGCAAACCGGGGGCGCAGAAAAGGTATCCCTAATTTGACTTGAGTATTGAAACGTTATTTTCCCTGAAATGTGGCGGCGATGGAGTTGAATGACCAGTTACTGGAGATAGGGTAGTCCTGTAGATGAATGATTAAAGGGGTCGTCCTCACTTTGCCCTGCCCGCCTGGTGCGCTCTCCGTCGGGCTGCGATAGGTTCCAGTCTCCATATATCGTTCAGTTTTGATCTACACAGTTGACATTTGTGACAACAAACATTAAGCAATTACAGTAGAGATCCCCGAGGCGGTCGTTCGGGAAAGCCTTTCAGACATAGGCTGCATTTACTTATTTTAATTGAAGGGGGATTCATCCTTGGAAAAACTAATTTTGGTTTAAGTTAAACCCCTTCTCCATGGGGCGCCACTCCAATAACACAAAATACGGCTTTTAATCTGACAAATAAAATAACAACTTTTTATTTTCAGGCTTCCAAGCAGTCATCACCATAACGCATGATCATAACAAAGAGAAAAAAACTTGCCCCTAAAGATCAAAATAGAGCGAGATTGAGCCCATGCAGAATAACTGAGGGCACCATGAAGCCCGATATCAACGTTATCTGCATTAAACATATTAGACCCGGTGAATGGGTATGATGCGCACCGCATGAAGCCGTTCCTTTCCGCTAGACCGAAGAGAGGCGCTGGCTAGGCGGAGTGCGTCAAGGGGCAGGGCTTTGGGTGCGGAAGAATCATCAACCCATCACAGAAATATCAGATACATTCATGAAGGGTTATCTAAAAAAAAGAAGTGGATATTCCAAGGGCCATTTAGAGTGCTGTTTGAAAAGTTGACTCACTCTGGTCGAAATGTCGACCGCCACTCTGGTTGAAAGGTCAACTGCCACTGTGGACAAGGTCTGCATTGTATTATATCACACAAGCGAATGTGCCCTAACCACGCTGCGAAGCATACAGTGACACATACACATTGGATATACCACACTTAATAATTATACTAAAAAATTGTCGGGCCCACTTCACTCAAGCCAATTATGAGTGTAGTGATGGCTGAACGCCTCATGACTGACTGAGTATGCTGTACGGTGAAGAGTGAGATATGTCAGTGCTGAAACCATGCGAAGCGTTTCATTTCATGACCCGAGAATTAACACAACTTCAGCCTCGCACTGCAGCCTCAGCTGGTAAGGGACGAGGTAATAACTGTGGAGTGAGATTATGCAATTAGCTCTGCGTGAACTTAATTAAACACGGTTTAGCCGAGACCCGTGCTAACTTCCCAGGGATATTTCTGTAGAGTGGACAGAAGGGAGGAGGAAGATGAATAGCTAGCGAGGAATTGAGAGAAGCTACACACTCCTCTCGTCAACTCCAACCCTAAACCCACACAACACACATTCACAGGACAACAGTATATATTTACTTTAAAGCAGTATATCCCAGCACAAAGCGAAGTGAGCATGCAATAGCAGAGGCACATCAAATGAACATTTATCATTATACTTGCCCCCCTTCACTCCCGGTCACCCCAACTCACTGAAGAAAAAAATAATGACTATTAGGCCTGCTCCTAAAAGCTGTCATGTGGTGGGTGGAGGGAGGGAGGGAGGTGGAGGGCTGAGGATGGAGGGTGGAGAGAGAGTGGAAAATGCATGAAATCTAATCAGAGCTACTTAGAGATCACTGAAGGCTGTGCCACAGGACACTGAGACCAGGTCCCTGAGAGGAGTATCCCCCAACTACAAGCAAACAAACAAACAAACAAACAAAAAATACATTTGCACAATCTGCACGAGATTTAAACATTGGTCCACCTAACATTGCCTGCCCTGTGTGTGTGTGTGTCACAGTGTGCGTGTGTGTGTGCGCGCATGTGTGTGTGTGTGTGTGTGTGTGTGTGTGTGCGTGCGCATGTGTGTGTGTCAGTGTGTCTGCGTGTGGGGTATTGCAGGTGGGGGAGGTGGAAGGCCGAGGGTGGAGGGAAAGTGGAAACAGCATATATCTAATAAGAGCTACCTAGAGCTCACTGACAGCTGTGCCACAGGACACTGAGACCAGGTCCCTGAGATGAGCAGCCCCCAACTACAAGCAAACAAACAAAACACTCTAAATCCCTATCACTTTGTCCTCCTCACGGGATCAGCCATGACGTGTGGCAATGGCAATATAATGACCACTTATCCACACAGCTTCTACTAGTAGTTCAACACCAGCGCCAAACTCTCTCTTCAGCCACGGCGACACATTCCCCACCAACCTACCCATAGCAGTATCTACCTTCCTGTCTCTTGCCATTCTCCTCTCCCCCTGACTCACACCTCTCTCCTCTCTTCTCCCCTGACTCCATTCCCATTTTAACCCACGCTTCTCTACCCATTCATTTGTCACACTGTTGGCTTGCTTGTAGGTTTGAGTCCTGTTTCTTTACCTTCAAGTGCTCATCGACCATGCCGTTGTGTAGGAGGCAATTCCCATTGAAATTCAGTTGGTGTCTGCGTAGTATAATAAATTCATATAACTGTGGGACATTTGTGTTCCCATATGACAGGCAGGGACAGGGCGTTCCCTAATTCCAGGCTGGTGGTGTGTCACAACCAGACACTGTCCTACTCTGATGACTACGACTCACCCTGATGGTTCAGTCTCTGGACAGGACCTCATACACTCAGTCCCCCTCCCCTGACAACTACTATACTCTTCTTCTCCTTCTCTCTCCTACATGTATTTTCTCCCCCTCTGTCTTTTCTCCATCTCCCTTCCCCTTCTCTCCTCTGCATGTATCACCCTCTCTTCTCTCTCCTCTGCATGTATCACCCTCTCTCCTCTGCATGTATCACCCTCTCTTCTCTCTCCTCTGCATGTATCACCCTCTCTCCTCTCTCCTCTGCATGTATCACCCTCTCTCCTCTCTCCCCTGCATGTATCACCCTCTCTCCTCTCTCCTCTGCATGTATCACCCTCTCTTCTCTCTCCTCTGCATGTATCACCCTCTCTTCTCTCTCCTCTGCATGTATCACCCTCTCTCCTCTCTCCTCTGCATGTATCACCCTCTCTTCTCTCTCCTCTGCATGTATCACCCTCTCTCCTCTCTCCTCTGCATGTATCACCCTCTCTTCTCTCTCCTCTGCATGTATCACCCTCTCTCCTCTCTCCTCTGCATGTATCACCCTCTCTCCTCTCTCCTCTGCATGTATCACCCTCTCTTCTCTCTCCTCTGCATGTATCACCCTCGCTCCTCTCTCCTCTGCATGTATCACCCTCTCTTCTCTCTCCTCTGCATGTATCACCCTCTCTCCTCTCTCCTCTGCATGTATCACCCTCTCTCCTCTCTCCTCTGCATGTATCACCCTCTCTCCTCTCTCCTCTGCATGTATCACCCTCTCTCCTCTCTCCTCTGCATGTATCACCCTCTCTCCTCTGCATGTATCACCCTCTCTCCTCTCTCCTCTGCATGTATCACCCTCTCTCCTCTCTCCTCTGCATGTATCACCCTCTCTCCTCTCTCCTCTGCATGTATCACCCTCTCTTCTCTCTCCTCTGCATGTATCACCCTCTCTTCTCTCTCCTCTGCATGTATCACCCTCTCTCCTCTCTCCTCTGCATATCTCCCCCTCTCTCCTCTGCATATCTTCCCCTCTCTCCTCTCTCATCTGCATATCTCCCCCTCTCTCCTCTCTCATCTGCATATCTGCCCCCTCTCCTCCCTCCTCTGCATATGTCCCCCTCTCTCCTCCGCATATGTCCCCCTCTCCATCTTCTCCCTCTTTTCCACCCCCTTCTCCTCCTTTCTCTCTCCCCTCTTCTCTCTTCGTCTCTCCCTTCCTCCTCATCTCCCCTTCTCTCTGTAATAAGCATGTCTACTGTGTCTCTGGTCAGAGCTGTCTCAGTGGGATCCAGTGTTGTCTGTGTGACCAAGAGTCTCTTCATGTCATATGTAATAGTACCCTGCAGTATTCAATCGAACTACGCTGTGATCTTGATAGTCATACATGCACTAACATATACCCACCATGACAGGCTTACACATGCCAGCAAAGAATATGATATAGTCATGCCCTCACTGTCCAGCCCTGTATAGCATAGAAACATTAAACAGCTTGGAGAATTCCAGAAAATTATGTCTGATAGGTATAATAGACATCCTTTGAGTCAATAGGAGGTGTACCTGTGGATGTATTTCAAGGCCTACCTTCAAACTCAGTGCATCTTTGCTTGACATCATAGGAAAATCAAAAAACATCAGCCAAGACCTCAGAGAACAAATTGTCAACCTCCACAAGTCTGGTTCATCCTTGGGAGCAATTTCCAAACACCTGAAGGAACCACGTTCATCTGTACAAACAATAGTGCGCAAGTATAAACACCATGGGACCACGCAGCCGTCATACCGCTCAGGAGGGAGACACGTTCTGTCTCCTGGAGATGAACGTACTTTGGTGCGAAAAGTGCAAATCAATCCCAGAACAACGGCAAAGGAAATTGTGAAGATGCTGGAGGAAACAGGTACAAAAGTATCTATATCCACAGTCAAACGAGTCCTATATCGACATAACCCGAAAGGGCGCTCAGCAAGGAAGAAGCCACTGCTCCAAAACCGCCATAAAAAGCCAGACTACGGTTTGCAACTGCACATGGGGACAAAGATCATACTTTTTGGAGGAATATCCTCTGGTCTGATGAAACAGAAATAGAACTGTTTGGCCATAATGACCATCATTATGTTTGGAGGAAAAAGGGGGAGGCTTGCAAGCTGAAGAACACCATCCCAACAGTGGATCACGGGGGTGGCAGCATCATGTTGTGGGTGTGCTTTGCTGCAGGAGGGACTGGTGCACTTCACAAAATAGATGGCATCATGAGGAAGGAAATTAGGTGGATATATTGAAGCAACATCTCAAGACATCAGTCAGGAAGTTAAAGCTTGGTCACAAATGGGTCTTCCAAATGGACATTGACACCAAGCATACTTCCAAAGTTGTGGCAAAATGGCTTAAGGACAACAAAGTCAAGGTATTGGAGTGGCCATCACAAAGCCCTAACCTCAATCCTATAGAAAATGTGTGGGCAGAACTGAAAAAGTGTGACTCAGTTACACCAGCTCTGTAAGGAGGAATGGGTGAGAATTCTCCCAACTTATTGTGGCAAGCTTGTGGAAGGCTACCCAAAACGTTTGACCCAAGTTAAACAATTTAAAGGCAATGCTACCAAATACTAATTGAGTGTATGTAAACTTCTGACCCACTGGGAGTGTGATGAAAAAAATTCAAGCTGAAATAAGTAATTATCTCTACTATTATTCTGACATTTAACATTCTTAAAATAAAGTGGTGATCCTCACTGACCTAAGACAGGGAATTTTTACTAGCCTCTTCCCTATTTGAACTAGATATGTTGTGTGTATGTATTTATATGTAGGCTATGTGTGCCATTTTTAAATGTATGTAGTTCTGTTCTTGTCTATTAATGTTCTGTATTAAGTTTTATGTTTTGTGTGGACCCCAGGAAGAGTAGCTGCTGCTTTTTCAACAGCTAATTGGGATCCTAATAAAATACCAAATACCAAATAGTAGGGGAATTTGAGGAGAGAGATGGTGAAGGGAGGAGCAGGGAGGGGATGGCTGTGGTAGAGATGGGGCTTAAGAGATCCCACTCTGTGTTTCTGACAGGTTGTTCACCACTGGCAACAGACTAGTGTGGATGAGTCAGAGCCATCCCTGCTGCGACGATAGATAAAAATGTCTGAATCTGGATGGTGGGTGGGGTTGCAGGTGTGTATGTGTGTGTATGAGTGTGATTGCAGGTTTTGCTACACTTTCTCTTTATAGGCCATCCGACACATACTGGTTATGGTTGAAACCCAAAATCTCAAATTTGGACTCATCAGACCAAAGGACAGATTTCCACCGGTCTAATGTCCATTGCTAATGTTTCTTGGCCCAAGCAAGTCTCTTCTTATTGGTGTCCTTTAGTAGGGGTTTCTTTGCAGTAATTCGACCATGAAGGCCTGATTCACACGGTCTCTTCAGAACAGTTGACGTTGAGATGTGTCTGTTACGTGAACTCTGTGATGCATTTATTTGGGCTGAGATTTCTGAGGCTGGTAACTCTAATGAACTTATCCTCTGCAGCAGAGGTAACTCTGGGTCTTCCATTCCTGTGGTGATTCTCATGAGAGCCAGTTTCATCATAGCCCTTGGTTTTTGCGACCGCACTTGAAGAAACTTTCAAAGTTCTTGAAATTTTCCAAATCGACTGACCTTCATGTCGTAAAGTAATGATGGACTGTCGTTTCTCTTTGCTTATTTGAGCTGTTCTTGCCATAATATGGACTTGGTCTTTTACCAAATAGGGCTATCTTCTGTATACCACCCCTACCTTGTCACAACACAACTGATTGGCTCAAATGCATTAAGTAGGAAAGAAATTCCACAAATTAACTTTTAACAAGGCACACCTGACTACCTGGTTGAGAGAATGCCAAGAGTGTGCAACGCTGTCATCAAGGCAAAGGGTGGCTACTTTGAAGAATCTCAAATCTCAAATATATTTTGATTTGTTTAACACTTTTTTGGTGACTACATGATTCCATATGTGTTATTTCATAGTTTTGATGTCTTCACTATTATTCTACAATGTAGAAAATTGTAAAAATAAAGAAAAACCTTTGAATAAGTAGGTGTGTCCAAACTTTTGACTGGTACTGTAGATTACCCAAAAATAAATACAAGACAGTTAAAACATTGGCACGGAGAAAAGCACCAGGAATGGATGGCTTAAACTCAGAATTCTATTTAACATATTGGGAATAGTAGTGCCCATATATACCCAAATGACAACACATTTCACTCAATTCAGTGCTTCTCAGTTCCATGTATGAAACTTATCTCCGTTATAGAAATACCAGGAAAATCTGGAGAGTCCCCTGCTGATTACAGACCCATACATTTTATAAATTGCGACAGTAAAATAATAACGTTTTTTTAGAATGGCAAACGTTTTACAAGACAATCAAACAGGGTTTATTAAAAATATGATTATATATTATTCTACAATGTAGAAAATAGTCAAAATAAAGAAAAACCCTTGAATGAGCTGTTTCCAAACTTTTGACTAGTACTGTACGTATCTATGTGTGTATATATATATATATACAGTGGGGAGAACAAGTATTTGATACACTGCCGATTTTGCAGGTTTTCCTACTTACAAAGCATGTAGAGGTCTGTAATTTTTATCATAGGTACACTTCAACTGTGAGAGACGGAATGTAAAACAAAAATCCAGAAAATCACATTGTATGATTTTTAAGTAATTCATTTGCATTTTATTGCATGACATAAGTATTTGATCACCTACCAACCAGTAAGAATTCCGGCTCTCACAGACCTGTTAGTTTTTCTTTAAGAAGCCCTCCTGTTCTCCACTCATTACCTGTATTAACTGCACCTGTTTGAACTCGTTACCTGTATAAAAGACACCTGTCCACACACTCAATCAAACAGACTCCAACCTCTCCACAATGGCCAAGACCAGAGAGCTGTGTAAGGACATCAGGGATAAAATTGTAGACCTGCACAAGGCTGGGATGGGCTACAGGACAATAGGCAAGCAGCTTGGTGAGAAGGCAACAACTGTTGGCGCAATTATTAGAAAATAGAAGAAAATAGAAGAAGTTCAAGATGATGGTCAATCACCCTCGGTCTGGGGCTCCATGCAAGATCTCACTTCGTGGGGCATCAATGATCATGAGGAAGGTGAGGGATCAGCCCAGAACTACACGGCAGGACCTGGTCAATGACCTGAAGAGAGCTGGGACCACAGTCTCAAAGAAAACCATTAGTAACACACTAAGCCGTCATGGATTAAAATCCTGCAGCGCACACAAGGTCCCCCTGCTCAAGCAGGCGCATGTCCAGGCCCGTCTGAAGTTTGCCAATGACCATCTGGATGATCCAGAGGAGGAATGGGAGAAGGTCATGTGGTCTGATGATTCAAAAATAGAGCTTTTTGGTCTAAACTCCACTCGCCGTGTTTGGAGGAAGAAGAAGGATGAGTACAACCCCAAGAATACCATCCCAACCGTGAAGCATGGAGGTGGAAACATCATTCTTTGGGGATGCTTTTCTGCAAAGGGGACAGGACGACTGCACCGTATTGAGGGGAGGATGGATGGGGCCATGTATTGCGAGATCTTAGCCAACAACCTCCTTCCCTCAGTAAGAGCATTGATGATGGGTCGTGGCTGGGTCTTCCAGCATGACAACGACCCGAAACACACAGCCAGGGCAACTAAGGAGTGGCTCCGTAAGAAGTATCTCAAGGTCCTGGAGTGGCCTAGCCAGTCTCCAGACCTGAACCCAATAGAAAATCTTTGGAGGGAGCTGAAAGTCCGTATTGCCCAGCGACAGCCCCGAAACCTGAAGGATCTGGAGAAGGTCTGTATGGAGGAGTGGGCCAAAATCCCTGCTGCAGTGTGTGCAAACCTGGTCAAGAACTACAGGAAACGTATGATCTCTGTAATTGCAAACAAAGGATTCTGTACCAAATATTAAGTTCTGCTTTTCTGATGTATCAAATACTTATGTCATGCAATAAAATGCTAATTAATTACTTAAAAATCATACAATGTGATTTTCGGGATTTTTGTTTTAGATTCCGTCTCTTACAGTTGAAGTGTACCTATGATAAAAATTACAGACCTCTACATGCTTTGTAAGTAGGAAAACCTGCTAAATCGGCAGTGTATCAAATACTTGTTCTCCCCACTGTACATTCAAATACAAAAACACAGTCATGGGAAGCACAAATAGAACATCACAAATCACCTAGTTAAAAAGTGACATTCCTCCACAAATAAGTCCCCAATCACTACTTTAAATTGCCTGAACGGCACTAGAACATCAAGATGAAATGTATTTAGGATTTTGTTCCAGCAATACGGTGCATTAAAACTAAAAGCAGATGTACCTAGCTCAGTGGAGAGAGTTAACCAATCCTGTGAACGGGTTAGGCAACTCAGGTGTCTGTACTTCAACAGCAAAGTTAGATAAGACGGAAGTTTATAGGGCCTTGTAAACCAAAAGGAAGTAATGTAGAGATCTATGGGTCTTTAGCGAAGTCCAGCCAAACCTTTGATACGAGATGCAGTGAGGAGTATCAGAACGGTTAAGCTGAGTTGATTGCCTACAGGGAACTTCTAACTGCTACATGTTCATAATGTAGGGTTAGTGTGTACTGTGTGCTTCGTTACTGTATTCCTACAGGGAACTTCTAACTGCTACATGTTCATAATGTAGGGTTAGTGTGTACTGTGTGCTTCGTTACTGTATTCCTACAGGGAACTTCTAACTGCTACATGTTCTTAATGTAGGGTTATAGTGTACTGTGTGCTTCGTTACTGTATTCCTACAGGGAACTTCTAACTGCTACATGTTCATAATGTAGGGTTAGTGTGTACTGTGTGCTTCGTTACTGTATTCCTACAGGGAACTTCTAACTGCTACATGTTCTTAATGTAGGGTTAGTGTGTACTATGTGCTTCGTTACTGTATTCCTACAGGGAACACTGGGCCTGAGTCTTAAAGGGATGATTGTGTTGTCTGTTGTTGATTCCTGTAGGGAGGAGGTGTGTCCTGAACAAGGCTATGTCACCATGATTCGTACTGTGTTCAACCCTAGCCAGACAGTACACACCTGACTCAGACTGCGCCATGACTCAGCGCCAACACTGTGTCCACACACACACACACACACACACACACACACACACACACACACACACACACACACACACACACACACACACACACACACACACACACACACACACACACACACACACACACACACACACACACACACACACAAACCTTGTCCCTAAACACCATCTCAAGCAAACACACACACACACATTTTCTCGAACACACGTTCTAATGCATCAACAACTCGCAGATAGACACACACACACTGTGCACCGTCCTTACAGACCCTCTCAAACGAGCACACAGATGGTCATGATGTTTTTGTTCTCCTCTGAGACTTCTGCTTTCTCTTTCCTCACATTCTCCTTTTCTATTTTTCCGTCATCGTTCTTGCTGTTTTTGTTTTTATCTCTCTAACAGACTATGACCAGTACAGGCCACCGGCGTCCACAGATGCCTGTTTACAGTGGCCGGCGTCAAACTGACCGATAATAGCGAATCGATGCCGACAGGACAAAAAGACACACAACGCTGCATCCTATGACTCAGCCCAGCCAGGTCACCCATGATACAAGTCTGAGGACGTTGGGAGATGGTGTGGAAACCGGCCACTAGGGTCAACAGTGAGCGCTGTTACCTTCAAGTAGGTTTCGGTTTTGATAGGGTGTTGTGGATGGCGATGGCGATGGCGATGGGTGTAAGCATCTGTCTCTGGTTCAAAAGGTTGCATATTTTTGTTTTAAGCCTATCCCAAACCCTTACCTTAAACATTGAGAGTTAATGCCTAACCTTAAGAATTCAGACTTAATGCCTAAACTTAACCCTAACCTTAAAAATTCAGATTTAATGCCTAAACTTAACCCTAACCTTAAAAATTCAGAGTTAATGCCTAAACTTAACCTTAAACATGTTTGGAGCAACTTTGAAATTTGAAGTTTGAGAAACATGGAGGACCGTCTAACTCTGACTTGAGTCTGTGAGAGTTTGTTCTTGTACTATTGCCCTCGTATCTGTGATCCTCACTTACCATGTCATCACAAACCTACAGTCTCCGTGCTCGACTGCTATTATCGTTCACGGTTCCGAAGGACAGAACGGAAATGGGAAAAATGTAATTTCCCTATAATTGTACGTTGCCTTAGAACGAGCTGCAAAACAGTTTAGAACTGGAGGAGAGGGTATCGTTTGTTGAGTTTAAAGCTCTGCTAGAGGACAATGCTTGTGATTGTTTTTAAAGTATTGCATTGTGTCCTATGTATAAACACGCCGACTACTTCCTGCTGACCTCTTGGCCAGGTCTCCCTCGTAAAAGAGGTTTCTTAGCTCAATTAAGGTATTATTTACCAGGTATTTCCCTGGTAAATAATACACCCTACTGAATCTACCAAGAACATCTCCCTCTCTGCCTCCTCACACACACACACACACACACACACACACACACACACACACACACACACACACACACACACACACACACACACACACACACACACACACACACACACACACACACACACACACACACACAGGATTAGGGCCTTAAGATGAACATCGAGGACCCTTTCCAAGTCTTATTAATCACTCTGGTTTTTGTCTGTGTGCCACCAGGCATGTGTTCTGATGAACTATCCTGTTATTTCATGGTGTCCTTTCCTCTACCCCTCTACTGGGAGACCCTGGAAGCTTTTAATTCAAATTAAGATCATTAACTATCTACTTTAGGCCATTCCTTAACCTGTTTATAACATGCAGTCATAACTTTTAAATGACTAACAAAATAAAGTTGGTCCTTTAAACACTGGAACACTTGGGAGGGAGGCTAAATCAGTTTAATTTAAACATGTCAAAGAAGGTTGATAAGTTCATAGAAGTATTTAACCTTGAAGTTCAAATTCTGTCTTTCTGGCTCAGTGGAGTCTGAGATCGCCCTGCAGGGCTTGAGTTGAGAAGTAAAGCTCAAGGTTTTGAACCTCAGATTATTATTGGTCCCACTGACTATATCAATGCCCGTTCCCCAGCACAGGCCCAACAAGGAAAACAGATGCATATCAATATGTTGAAAACAACCATAGATCATAGAGAGAGGAGTGCAGGCAGAGCACATGATATAAACACATTAACACTTGAAGCAAAGCCTACTCCGATAACATTAGCAACGAGACAGAGAGAAAGCAGAGGAGACAAAGATAAGAGGATTCTCAGGAGAGGAGAGAGGGTGGGACAGTTCAACAGATACAGGTTTAGAGGGAGAATGGGGGAGATGGGTAGAGAGAGAGAGAGATATCACATGCTGTATCCTCACTGTTAGTGATGCAGTCCAGCTCTCTCCCAATATTATTTATTCATTAATCTGTTCCTCAAGAATTGCCTCCATTAAATATCCTATAAAGTGTATCTATCATTTAACTTACAGTTTACCATATACAATTCTAGATTCTGGACTGTATTATTTCAGAATCCCCCTACATTCCTCAGGTCAAGTTGATGAGCTCCAGACAGTCTACAAGGTCCAAGTAAAAAATATATTTTATTCTTGGGGATCAATAAAAAAGGTAAATATTATGAGGGAAACCAACACTGAGGGTAACCAACACTGTGAGGGAAACCAACACTGAGGGGAAACCAACACTGAGGGAAACCAACACTGAGGGAAACCAACACTGTGAGGGATACTAACACTGAGGGGAACCAACACGGAGGGAAACCAACACCGAGGGGAAACCAACACCGAGGGGAAACCAACACCGAGGGAAACCAACACTGAGGGGAAACCAACACTGAGGGGAAACCAACACTGAGGGAAACCAACACTGAGGGGAAACCAACACTGTGAGGGGAAACCAACACTGTGAAGGGAAACCAACACTGTGAAGGGAAACCAACACTGTGAAGGGAAACCAACACTGTGAGGGAAACAAACATTGTGAGGGAAACCAACACTGAGGGGAAACCAACACTGAGGGGAAACCAACACTGAGGGGAAACCAACACTGTGAGGGAAACCAACACTGTGAGGGAAACCAACACTGAGGGGAAACCAACACTGTGAGGGAAACCAACACTGTGAAGGGAAACCAACACTGAGGGGAAACCAACAGTGTGGGGGAAACCAACAGTGTGGGGGAAACCAACAGTGTGAGGGAAACCAACAGTGTGAGGGAAACCAACATTGTGATGGAAACCAACATTGTGATGGAAACCAACAGTGTGAGGGAAACCAACAGTGTGAGGGAAACCAACAGTCTGAGGGAAACCAACAGTGTGAGGGGAAACCAACAGTGTGGGGGAAACCAACAGTGTGAGGGAAACCAACATTGTGAGGGAAACCAACAGTGTGAGGGAAACCAACAGTGTGAGGGAAACCAACAGTCTGAGGGAAACCAACAGTGTGAGCGAAACCAACAGTGTGAGCGAAACCAACAGTGTGAGGGAAACCAACAGTGTGAGCGAAACCAACAGTGTGAGGGAAACCAACAGTGTGAGGGAAACCAACATTGTGAGGGAAACCAACAGTGTGAGGGAAACCAACATTGTGAGGGAAACCAACAGTGTGAGGGAAACCAACAGTGAGAGAACACCAACAGTGTGAGGGACGCCAACAGTGTGAGGGAAACCAACATTGTGAGGGAAACCAACAGTGTGAGGGAAACCAACAGTGTGAGGGAAACCAACATTGTGGAAAGTTATTTCACTTTTATAAGTTATATTCAGCTCCTCTATTTTAATGTTGTCATGAAGAAAGGTGTATCTGCTTAGTGCTGATCAGCCCCGTTATAAAGGGTAGGGTCTCCTCTTCATCCTCCTCTTCTGCACGTGAATCAGCATTATTTCAACCCAACACACACACGTGCACACACTTTGCTCTATCCCCTGCTTCAGGTATGCCCTTCTGCTCCTCACAAATCACTGGCAGGACATTCCAAATACCCCGAAAGAGGGAGCGAGGGAGAGGGAGAGAAATGAGAAAGAAGGGTAAAAAAGGAGTATTAAGGTTGGATATGAAGATAAAGCCAATTGGTTCTTCACCCAAATTAGTGAACATGAGCATTAAGGCATAGACACTTCATTAGCAGAGAAAGAGGGAGGAAGAGAGAAGAAGAGGGGGGGGGGGGGGGAGAAAGAGGGGGGGAAGAGGAATAAGAGGTTGTTTAATTCCTCCTGAGCCCTCAGACTTATGGTCCGGGGGTCGACTGGAGGAACATGAGAAAAACAGATAGTGAATCATTTCAACACAGATAGGTCATAACACACACAGACAGACACACAGACAGGCGTGCACACACAGTGGGTACGTGCGTGCATGCCTGCTGTCACTGTGTTTGGCCTTCTGTCACTGTAATCAGTTCAGCGTTTCACTGCTTGAACCACGAAAACCCTCTGGCTGAGCAGAGATTCAACATGACTAACTACACACACACACACACACACACACACACACACACATGACTGTGCCAAGATAAGGTGTGACACGTGATGATGTGCCTCACGCTTTAGGCTTCTGGCCTTTTGCTGCACCTGCTCTCCTGCGTGTGTGTGTGTGTGTCTGTCCTTGTTTGATATTGTTTACTTGGCTCCTCGCTCTCTAGCGACTTTTGTTGACCATGATAATACAAACACAATTTTGTTACAGAAAGCCAAACAGCCTCCTTAGCTGGACCCAAACACATTTCCAACACATTTTGCATGACAGATACTCTGGAGCCTCCAAAATAACATGAATAAAACCAAAATGTTACATTTGTTTTTGTTGGTCCCAAAAATCTTTAAGGCAAAAGCCACCGAAGCAAAGAATAACAGATCTTGATTGACGCTAGCAATAACCCTATCACACATGATTGAATTAATATCAATGACATAGTGTATATCACACAATCACACGTACACAAACACAATTGAGATTTTCGCCATATGTGTCACTTGAAATCAGTGGAGGCTGGTGGGAGGAGCTGTAGGAGGACAGGCTCATTGTAATGGCTGGAGGGGAATAAATGGAGCAAAGTCAAACATATGGTTTCCATGTTTGACGTGCTTGATACCGTTCCATCTATTCCATTCCAGTCATTACAATGAGCCCGTCCTCCTACAGCTCCTCCCACCAGCCTCCACTGCTTGGAAATACAGTGATGAAAAAAGATCTAGCTGTTGTCTCCCAACTCTCTCTATCCTCTGTGAAAGGAGGGGTGGGGGCACGGAGGAGGACAGAGGGGGGCAAAGGGGGCAGAGAGGGGTGGGGGCACGGAGGAGGACAGAGGGGGGCAAAGGGGGCAGAGAGGGGTGGGGACGCAGAGGAGGACAGAGGGGGGCAAAGGGGGCAGAGAGGGGTGGGGACGCGGAGGAGGACAGAGGGGGGCAAAGGGGGCAGAGAGGGGTGGGGACGCGGAGGAGGACAGAGGGGGGCAAAGGGGGCAGAGAGGGGTGGGGACGCGGAGGAGGTCAGAGGGGGGCAAAGGGGGCAGAGAGGGGTGGGGACGCGGAGGAGGACAGAGGGGGGCAAAGGGGGCAGAGAGGGGTGGGGGCGCGGAGGAGGACAGAGGGGGGCAAAGGGGGCAGAGAGGGGTGGGGGCGCGGAGGAGGACAGAGGGGGGCAAAGGGGGCAGAGAGGGGTGGGGACGCGGAGGAGGACAGAGGGGGGCAAAGGATGCAGAGAGGGGTGGGGGCGCGGAGGAGGACAGAGGGGGGCAAAGGGGGCAGAGAGGGGTGGGGGCGCGGAGGAGGACAGAGGGGGGCAAAGGGGCAGAGAGGGGTGGGGGCGCGGAGGAGGACAGAGGGGGGCAAAGGGGGCAGAGAGGGGTGGGGGCGCGGAGGAGGACAGAGGGGGGCAAAGGGGGCAGAGAGGGGTGGGGGCGCGGAGGAGGACAGAGGGGGGCAAAGAGGGGTGGGTGGAGTTCAGAATGGGGCTTCAGTCCCTCTGAAAGCACCGGAGGCGAGACATTGCCAGTGTGCCAACTGACCAATCATATCAAAGTCACTGTCAGAGGAAGCCCTGGCACCAGGAAGCAAAGGACACAAACACGGGAGGACTGATAGACGCTTCTATACCGTCTTCCTGTTTAAAAGTAATACACACTTCTATACACATTACACCATGAGTACAGACCAGATGCCACACACACACACACAACGGAATCCTCACTGAAACACACATGGTGGATAACTACAAATACACATCGTAAACCACACACACACACAACGGAATCCTCACTGAAGCACACATGGTGGATAACTACAAATACACATCGCAAACCACACACACACACACAAATATGAAATGCACACGATACAAAAGGAAAATAGGATTATGAGAGAAACAAAACCACCCTAGGACTATTATCATCATCCAGAAACACACATTCATCCAGTCAGCAGAGGGATTTCACTGCTGTTTTGAACAGAAGGAACAGACAAAAGTGTTGAAACGAGGGTGAGACAAAGCGGTGAAACAAAACAGGCAGAAACAAAAGCCTAGCCGGGCCCATTGTGGACCCCAGGGGGAAGCTGGTGGAACACCTCTCTATTCTTTCTCATCCTGGCGAGGTGGAGTCAGCACAAACGTCTCACCCTGCCATTTTGGGTTTGTTCAGGACGCATCCCGTGCCTGAGCATGGAGACGTCTTAAGACGCGTTTCTCCGGTGGAAAGAGATTCCTGAACATGTTCATGCGGATGCAACACAGAACACACAGCCACACTGTGTACAGTTGGTGCTCCATCTGATGTGCCACGTTTGCCTTGCCTTCTTCTGCTGCAGCAAAACACGTCAAATGGAGGGACTTCTCCCAACTTTCCCTCCACCGCGAGCCCCTGTGCTTCTCCTTGCTTGCTCCCGTCACACACACGCCGTGTGTGCTCGGGGTGACAGTGATAACCTGTGACAGCTCAGAACATGATGACATGGCCAGCAGTCACAGCACATGCAGTGTGGGAAATCCCCATGAAATACATATAACAAACAGAAGACCAGAAATCCCCAAAAGGTCAAATGTTATTTCTAGGAGGTTTAAGGTTAAGGTCAGAATTAGGTTTAGGGGCAGGAGCTAGGGTTAGTTTTAGGGTTAGGTTTTTGGGTTATGGGTAGTGGTTAGGTAAAATAGGATTTTGAAAGGGACCGAATTGTGTGTCCCCACAAGGTTAGTTATACAAGACTGTGTGTGCGTGCGTGACAATGTACCAAGCCGCGTGTAAGTGAATCGGGCAGAGCTTGGCGCCTCGGCTGCCTTCTAAAGTGGCAGGATGGATATTCCATGTACCCTGTCGATCTGGGACACTTTGCATGGAAATACTTTGCACAGAAATACTCACATACAGGCAGCAGGATTCTCAAAGGGAGAAAAATAGATGGGAGAGGGAATAAGGAGGGGGGAAAGAGTGAGAAACACCTTATAGAGGGACCAAGAGAGAATTGAATGGAGAGAGGTAAGATGTCTGGTTAGACTGTAAACTCTCCTTCCAGACTCTTATTAAACATCTCCAATCCAAAATTACATCTAGAATCGGCTTCCTATTTCGCAACAAAGCATCCTTCACTCACGCTGCCAAACATACCCTCGTGAAACTGACCATCCTACCGATCCTCGACTTCGGCGATGTCATTTACAAAATAGCCTCCAATATTCTACTCAACAAATTGGATGCAGTCTATCACAGTGCCATCCGTTTTGTCGCCAAAGCCCCTGCGACCTGTAAGCTCTCGTTGGCTGGCCCTCGCTTCAAACTCGTCGCCAAACCCACTGGCTTCGGGTCATCTATAAGTCTTTGCTCGGTAAAACCCCACCTTATCTCAGCTCACTGGTCACCATAGCAGCACCCACCCGTAGCACGCACTCCAGCAGGTATATCTCACTGGTCACACCCAAAAGATTCTTCCTTTGGTCGCCTCTCCTTCCAGTTCTCTGCTGCCAATGACTGGAACGAACTGCAAACATCTCTGAAGCTGGAGACTAATCTCCCTCACTAGCTTTAAGCACCAGCTGTCAGAGCAGCTCACAGATCACTGCACCTGTACATAGCTCATCTGTATATAGCCCATCCAATCTACCTCATCCCCATACTGTATTTATTTATTTATCTTGCTCCTTTGCACCCCAGTATCTCTACTTGCACATTCATCTTCCGCACATCCTACCATTCCAGTGTTTAATTGCTATAATGTAATTACTTCGCAACCACGGCCTATTTATTGCCTTACCTCTCTTATCCTACCTCATTTGCACACACTGTATATAGATTTTTCTACTGTACTATTGATTGTATGTTTGTTTATTCCATGTGAAACTCTGTGTTGTTGTATGTGTCGAACTGCTTTGCTTTATCTTGGCCAGGTCGCAGTTGCAAATGAGAACTTGTTTTCAACTAGCCTACCTGGTTAAATAAAGGTGAAATACAAAATAAATAAAACAAAAGATGGATAGAAGAGGGACAGCGAGAGAGAGGATTCAGCTCGATTGGGTATAATAGAACACTCGTAAGAGTTTGTCTAGCGTGATATGAATCAGGAGTCCAAGACCCCCTCAGTGGCTTGGCACCCTCATGGCACTGTTAGTACCCCCCTAACAGTGCACCCCTAACAGTGCCCGAGGGTCTGCCCTATAGAGTACTGTGATGTCACACCACTTACATCACATCTTGAAATCCAGCATGACAGCAACAGTTCACTACAGTTACTGTACTTAGAATTAACGTTTCCTTCTTTGGGTAGACACACACACACACTCCTATATTTACAGGCTCAACCAAATGTATAACATAGAACATAAAGAGACCAATCTATGACATAGGAAATAGACAGAGACAGGAAAAGTGTTTGCGTGAGGGACCAACCGAGGAATCCGAGGTCGTTCCGTTCATGTGTCTTCAAATAAGCACAACTCCGCCGCTCCTCTCCTCTACAACAAATCCAAGCTCAGCCCTGAGGACATGCCACCAATCAAGAAACAGCTAGAGGATTTACAGCAAATCAGTGAACAGCTTTAGGAGAGCCAACCAACCAGAGATTCAAAGCCAAAATCTTATGAGTAGGACCGGTAATTGGAAGCTGCAAGTTAACCTAATGTTAATTTCTCCATGTGTAACACAGAGATAATGTATGTGTGATAATGCTGCGATGGCGCATCAGTTTGAAGGACGACATTATGCGTGTCTGTATCTGTCTATGTGTGTGGCTGAATCTGAATAAGAGAGAGAGAAAGACAGAGAGAGAGAGAGACAGAAAGAAAGCGAGAGAGAATGTGAAACATAGTGCTCAGTGAATTCAATCAGCTTTAACTGGAGAGACAGAGAGAGACAGTTTAGGCAGAAATCCCATATCTCTTCCATTTCATTACTCTGCGAGGGGTGGAGGATGGTTTGGAGGAGGGGGTGATGGGGGATGGGCGGTGGTCACATTGGAGGAAAGAGGAAAAGAGAGGTATTTAGGGTGAAGGACATGGGAAGGGTTGCCTCTCCTCTGCTTATTGTTCTGAGTCATCATTTAGACCAAAGGGCATCTGATTCAATTAAACTTGAACTCCCAAAATAAACTCTTGGATTCGCTCTCTTTCATCTCTCTTGGTTTCTCACGCTTCTGTCACACACACACACACACACACACAGACTCACTCCCGCTTCGCTGTTTGGTAATCAACTGTCACTGTATTCCACGGCATAATTTGTGAAAGTGGTACAGTTGATAGAATGTTAATTAATCTGCTGATAGAATCCTCATCTTTAGACCCGGTCCTGGTCAGAGCTGAGATGCATTTCTGTTTATAGAAATAAACCTGCTGTTATCATTGACTCTCTCTCCATCCACTACTTCCCTCTACCTCCCTTTACCTACCACTCACTCCCCCTCTCTCTACCCTCCCTCTTCCTCCCACGACACATGCAAACGCAAGTGTCGCCTGTGTGTTGAGGTCCGTCTGCATCTGCGAGCCCAGTGGAATGTGCGGCGGGTCAGATGAATCCCGACAGTATCTCTGTAACAGACAGAGTTGTGAGCTCCTGTTCCAAAACAGGCCCAACGCACCAGTGTGGCGTGAAGGGACAATGTGAAAAACGGATCTCGTTAACTCTCCATGCATCAGGTTACTTAGACTCGGGGCATGAAGTGTGGAATAATAAGCGTCTCTCACTCTCCTCAGAATCCACATTTAGTTTTTTTTTTTTTTTTTTTACCCTAACACTACACAGCTGAATCAAATGATCAAATTGGGATGATTAGTTGATTATTTGAATCAGCTGTGTAGTGTTAGCGCAAAAACCAAAATGTGTATCTTTTGGGGTCCAGAGAACCCGAGTTTGGGAAACGCTGTTGTAGCTGCTGCGTCATCATGAATCAGACAAAGGAGAGTAAAATAAAATAAAAAGTGGAGGCAGGCAGAGAGAGAACAATAAGGCAGCAGGGTGAAAGGAAGAAAAATGGAAAGAGGGAGAATAACGAGAGTGGAAGAGAGTGGAACTAGAAGATAGAGAAGGAAGAGAGAGAGGGAGTAAATGTCTGCAATGAATGAGACTAAAAGAGGTGAAAGTAATCCTGTATGGTCACGTTATGCAGGTCAGAGGGCACAATTTAAAGTATGCATTAAGGTATCTGTAATAGAATAAATGTGGCAAAAAATGTAATGTAGACATTAATAAAGGTCTATAACTTCCAAATATATATATTTATTTTTACAATGGAGGCACAGTAGCGTCGACATAGCGCCCCCTATCAGTCATCCAGTGTGTATATATAAATCATTGGTTTACACTAGTTATTGTGATGATCATTGCACGTCTCATAGGCCAGACTGGAAATGTACTCTTTCTTAAAGTGTCAAACGCATATCCTATCCTGCCTTCTAGAACTTGTTCATTCTCGTCTTTTGGGACAAATTTGATCTAGTGCCAAATCCTTAACAAACCCCTAAGATCTAACCTCATAACTGGAAGGGTTACTGATGTTAACATTAACATCACCATTGGTCAATTGCACACAAGGTCCAACCAAAATTTGATTTCAGCTTTTAACCCAACCCTTCTGAAAGACACTTGTTGAGAGGTGCGGGGGACTGCCACACTGGGGGCTGTCGTTGGCGGTTAAGGGCCTTGCTTAAGGGCACAACTGCATCTAGGATTTGATACCAGCAACCCTCCTGTTGCCAGCTCACTTAGCGTTAGATTTTTGTCCCCCGTCGAACCCGGGATTTGATACCAGAAACCGTCTGGCTGCTTGCTCGACCCTTCAATTGAGACCCATCCCCTCTCTGTAAAATAAATCATGCCTTACAAAGAACAGTGACGCCACCTGTTGGCAATTTGCAGTCATTACAGTTGAAGCCCAAATACAGAAAGCCAGTCCCCATCTATTGAGAGAAGAAACACAGCAGAACTACTGACGGTTAAAAGCAGCAGGTGGTTGTGGGGTAAGGAAATCACCTTCCCGGTGTTGACAAGCATGTAAAACCGTCGGGAAATTGACAGACCGCGTTCCGTGGTGAGAGGCGATAGGACGCCCAGCCTCTACTTTGAAGTTCACTCTGCCATCGTTTGCTCTGGCGTTTCCGCTCTACATGAAACAGACAGCAGACAGATCAGTGTGTATCATGTCTTTTATTAATTAACCACCACGTAAAGTCTAACATCCAGAACAGACTAATCAATCCAGCACAATCAAACCCAACTGCATCACATCTCATAATTCATTTTTTAAAAACGGTCCAAAAATGTGATTTTTTTTAAAAGTTCATATCAAGCCTTTTATTTGGTATACAGATATTCATATATTTATACAGTATATAACACATGTGCCACTGCAAAGTCAGAGAAACTAATCATCTTTTAAGGAACAAAAATAAAGAAAAGAATTATGAGAAACTTCAGAGGAATACAGTGAAGCGTGTCGTCGTGGTAACAATGACCAACAGGAATGATGAGGTAAACTGCCAGGCAGAGAAACTAAACAAAAAGCAACTAGCTCAGGCTACAGAGAGGCAGCGGAGTGGCATGGGCCCTTAAGTGTCAAATACATGTGGATACCCAAGTCTAAACACACAAATACATGATCAGAGACTAACTAAAAATACAGTCTCTCATACACACAAACCAAACGCTGGCACATACCAAGGACAGGAATCATACGGATGGACATTAGCTTGTCCACACCCAGCCACCCTCCAGCGGGTTCAGCTGAGGGACATCCAGAGCTAGAGAAACACAAGGGGGGTGTGCCGGACCAGAGGGAATGGCGTGTGAGGATGAAGAGAACAGAAGGGCAAGAGGGCTAAAGGAGAAATGGAGGGCAGAGTTACAGGAGGCAGAAACACTTCAAAAAGAGATTGAAGAGGGAGGGGCAGTAAAATGAGAGATGAGAGCAGAGTTACAGGAGGAGGAAAAGAGATGGGGGGGGGGCAGTGCGAAAACTGTTTGACAGTCAGTGGTTGACTCCCCCTGGTGGTCACTCTGAGTCTCGCTGGACCTCAGAGGCATCAGCCCTACAGATGGGACACGTCCTGTTAGCCTGGAGCAAGAGACAACCAGAGAGGGAGAGAGGGATACATAGTTAACATGACTTGATCATTACAGGAGAACTTCAGATTGTTTTTTTAGAGGACGCTTCGGTTGGATCAAGAACTAGGTATGAAGACATAAGATGTTTCACAGTATCTAGAAACGTGCGTTTGCCAACTACACAGATTTCTTTTTAAAAGCAACATAAAAATATATATATTTCGCCAACCTTGGCTTTATACCTGTTCAGATAACACTCCAGCTGGCGGCATGCACCCTGTCAGTTTGTTTACCAACTCAGAAGTATACTGAACAAAAATATAAACGCAACATGCAACAATTTAAAAGATTTTACTGAGTTACAGTTCATAAGGAAATTGAAAGAAATTCATTAGGCCCTAATCTATGGATTTCACATGACTTGGTATACAGAAACCTTAAAAACAAAAGGGCCGTGGATCAGAAGTCCAGTCAGTAACTGGTGCGACCATCATTTGCCTCATGCAGCGCGATACATCTCCTTCGCATTGAGTTGATTGTGGCCTGTGGAATGTTGTCCAACTCTTCAAAGGTTGTGCAAAGTTGCTGGACATTGGCAGGAACTGGAACACTGTCGTACACGTTGATCCAGAGCATGGAAGAACTGACACATTTTTCGGCTTCCAGGAATTGTGTACAGATCCTTGCGACACAGGGCCTTGCATTAATCATGCTGAAACATGAGGTGATGGCGGCAGACGAATGGCATGACAACGGGCCTCAGGATCTCAGCACGGTATCTCTGTGCTTTCAAGTTGCCATCGATAAAATACAATTGTGTTTGTTCTCCGTAGCTTATGCCTGCCCATAACCCCACTGCCATTATTGGGCACTCTGTTCACAACGTTGACATCAGCAAACCGCTCTCCCACATGACGCAATAAAACACAGTCTGCCATCTGCCCGGTACAGTTGAAACCGGGATTCAGCCACGACGAGCAAACTTCTCCAGCGTGCCAGTGGCAATCGAAAGTTAGCATTTGACCACTAAAGTCAGGTCAAGAACCTGGTGAAGACCACAAACACACAGATGAGCTTCCCTGAGACGGTTTCTGAGTTTGTGCAGAAATTCTTCAGGTTGTGCAAACCTACAGTTTTGTCAGGTGGCTGGTCTCAGACAACCACGCAGGTGAAGAAGCCAGATGTGGAGGTCCTGGGCTGGCGTAGATGTGGTCTGCGGTTGCGAGGCCGGTTGGACGTACTGCCAAATTCTCAAAAACGAGGTTGGAGGCAGCTTATGGTAGAGAAATTAAAATTAAATTATCTGGCGGACATTCCTGCAGTCAGCATGCCAATTGCACGCTCCATCAAAACTTGAGACAGCTGTGGCATTGTGTTGTGTGACAAAACAGCACATTCTAGAGTGGTCTTTTATTGTCCCCAGCACAAGATGCACCTGTGTAATGGTCATGCTGTTTAATCAGCTTCTTGATATGCCACACGTGACAGGTGGATGGATTATCTTGGCAAAGAAGAAATGGTCACTAACAGGGACGTAAACAAACGTCTGCTCTAAGATTGGAGAGAAATACGCTTTTTGTGCGTGTGGAACATTTCTGGGATCATTTATTTCAGCTCATGAAACATGGGACCAACACTTCACGTGTTGCGTTTTATATTTTTGTTCAGTGTAGTTGATTGCGCTTTGTGAAATAATAGAGCGAGAGACTCACCCTGAGCCACTTGTCGACACACTTCCCGTGAAACTCATGACTGCAGGGTAGAACTCGCAGCAGTTGACGAGACTCAAAGTCACTCATACACACCACACACCTGCAACACAACTTCATTACAACATTTCAACAAAACCACCAGCTGTATACTCGGATCGGCGAGGAGGATAGTATCCTCGGTTCTGGTAGGTCAAGGGGAAGTACTCACAGCGTCTGTTCTGATTGGTGGTTGTTGGGGTTGAACCTATAGGAAGGCAGCTGCTCGATGTCTCCCTTAGTCAGTCCTCGGAGTTTGGCCTCTCCCAGACGCTCGGCCAGGTTGAGAAGAGCCTCGTAGTTCTCCACCTCGCCGTCATCTACGTCTAGCTCCAGGCTGATGGCAGGGGCTGTAGGCTGGACTGGCAGCATAGAGCTGACAGATAGGGAGAGAAATGCACTTACCTACAGACACTGCGCATACACAGCTCATGTGACAAACAGAGTACAAAAGAGCTTGACTGTATTCACACAAATACGCTATGCCACAAGAGTAGGCTACTTCCAACCAATAGGGCAGAGTCTCCTGATTGTCTAAACTACAACACCCATGATGTAGAGCTAGAGATGGATGGGTGACTTACAGGAAGTAAGGCAGGAAACTGGGGTGGTAAGGCGAGGGTGGCAGTGGCTGCTGCGAGCGGTAGCGTCGTCCTGGGATTCGCCGTGGCATGAAGTTAGGATACGACTGAAAGAGAAGGGAGAAATAATTTCTGGATTTCATATGACCAACTGAAAAAACATCCAACGCAGGCCTTTTAAATGAGTTACAAGATAATGATGCAACAATCCCTCTGATGTGGGAGAGCTAAAGGGGATTGGGGATAATGAGCAGAGGCAAGACAGACACTCACCACTCCAAAGAACTCCTGTGGAAGAGGCTCATGGGAGAGGAAATGGAGCTGAGTGGAGTGGGGGGGCAGGCCGGGGTGGGCCGCAGGGGGGTAGTGTAGACCCGCCCCTAACGACAAGTGCTCCCCCAACAGCTCTACGTCATTCTCTATCCTCTGTAACGGCTAGGTTAAAAAGAGCGAGAGAGATGTCATTAATGAGCTTCAAATGGCTTGTAATGCTAGACTGAACACACTCAAGACACCCCCCCTTTTGTAAAACCCTAGCGCCACTCACCGATCTGGCCTGCTGTGTGGGGTAGGATCCAAACTGTCCGGGCTGGGGGATGTGAGGGGGATGGTGGGACAGGTGGGGAGGGGGCAGGAGAAAGGTGGGGTCACTGGACAGCAGAGAGGGGAATGGGTAGGGCATGGGCAGATGTTGCACAGAGCACGTCTGCAGAACCTGAGAGAGAGAAATACCATATGACATTATGATATCATCTCTCCTCTATATAGTGTATTGGTTGCAGATGTTATAGCAGGTGCGGTAAAATGCTTGTGTGTGTTACTAGCTCCTTACAGGGCAGTAAAATGGTGGTGCGTGTGTGTTACTAGCTCCTTACAGGGCAGTAAAATGCTGGTGTGTGTGTTACTAGCTCCTTACGGGGCGGTAAAATGCTGGTGTGTGTGTGTTACTAGCTCCTTACGGGGCGGTAAAATGCTGGTGTGTGTGTGTTACTAGCTCCTTACGGGGCGGTAAAATGCTTGTGTGTGTGTGTTACTAGCTCCTTACGGGGTGGTAAAATGCTGGTGTGTGTGTTACTAGCTCCTTACGGGGCGGTAAAATGCTGGTGTGCGTGTTACTAGCTCCTTACGGGGTGGTAAAATGCTGGTGTGCGTGTTACTAGCTCCTTACGGGGTGGTAAAATGCTGGTGTGTGTGTTACTAGCTCCTTACGGGGCAGTAAAATGCTGGTGTGTGTGTTACTAGCTCCTTACGGGGCAGTAAAATGCTGGTGTGTGTGTTACTAGCTCCTTACGGGGCAGTAAAATGCTGGTGTGTGTGTTACTAGCTCCTTACGGGGTGGTAAAATGCTTGTGTGTGTTACTAGCTCCTTACGGGGCGGTAAAATGCTTGTGTGTGTTACTAGCTCCTTACGGGGCAGTAAAATGGTGGTGTGTGTGTTACTAGCTCCTTACGGGGCGGTAAAATGCTTGTGTGTGTGTTACTAGCTCCTTACGGGGTGGTAAAATGCTTGTGTGTGTGTTACTAGCTCCTTACGGGGTGGTAAAATGCTGGTGTGTGTTACTAGCTCCTTACGGGGTGGTAAAATGGTGGTGTGTGTGTTACTAGCTCCTTACGGGGTGGTAAAATGCTGGTGTGTGTTACTAGCTCCTTACGGGGCGGTAAAATGCTTGTGTGTGTTACTAGCTCCTTACGGGGCAGTAAAATGGTGGTGTGTGTGTTACTAGCTCCTTACGGGGCAGTAAAATGCTGGTGTGTGTGTGTGTGTGTGTTACTAGCTCCTTACGGGGCAGTAAAATGGTGGTGTGTGTGTTACTAGCTCCTTACGGGGCGGTAAAATGGTGGTGTGTGTGTGTTACTAGCTCCTTACGGGGCAGTAAAATGCTGGTGTGTGTGTGTGTGTTACTAGCTCCTTACGGGGCAGTAAAATGGTGGTGTATGTGTGTGTGTGTTACTAGCTCCTTACAGGGCAGTAAAATGCTGGTGTGTGTGTGTGTTACTAGCTCCTTACAGGGCAGTAAAATGCTGGTGTGTGTGTGTGTGTTACTAGCTCCGTAAAATGCTGGTGTGTGTGTGTGTGTTACTAGCTCCGTACAGGGCAGTAAAATGCTGGTGTATGTTACTAGCTCATTACAGGGCAGTAAAATGCTGGTGTGTGTGTTACTAGCTCATTACAGGGCAGTAAAATGCTGGTGTATGTGTGTGTGTTACTAGCTCATTACAGGGCAGTAAAATGCTGGTGTATGTTACTAGCTCATTACAGGGCAGTAAAATGCTGGTGTGTGTTACTAGCTCCTTACAGGGCAGTAAAATGCTGGTGTGTGTTACTAGCTCCTTACAGGGCAGTAAAATGCTGGTGTGTGTTACTAGCTCCTTACAGGGCAGTAAAATGCTGGTGTATGTTACTAGCTCTGAACAGGGCAGTAAAATGTCAAAACAAGTACAACTAATAAATCAAAAACTAGAAGTCACATCAGATCAAATCCATTTACCAATCCAAACATGACCAGTAACCCAAATGCAATCTGAGTACATGCACTAAAAATATATACTAGGAATGATATGCACAGCAGTAGATCTACCACAGTGAGCTATGTCTAGAATCTAGGATAAATACAGTGGAAAAACAGTATAAAGGAAACAGTCCTGAGTATATACACAAAAGGCTCCAATTATTGACACCCACGACAAAGATGCATTACGTACACATGGATATGAACACACATACTGATGGAAAACAGGGTAGGAAGGAGGTACAGTGCCTTCAGGAAGTATTCACACCCCTTGACCTTTTCCACATTGTCACTGGCCTACACACCAAACCCCATAATGTCAAAGTGGAATTGTTTTTCACATTGTTATTTGAATTCATAAAAAATGAAAATACAAAAAATGTCATGAGTCAATAACTATTCAACCCTTTTGTTATGGCAAGCTTAAATAAGGTAATGAGTAAAAGTGTGTGTTAAGAAGTCACATAAGTTGCATGGACTCACTGTGTGCAATAGTGTTGAACATTATTTTTGTATTACTACCTCAACTCTGTAACCCATACATACAGATAATTTTAAGGTCCCTCAGTCGAGCAGTGAATTTCAAACAGAGATTCAACCACAAAGACCAGGGAGGTTTTACAATGACTCACAAAGAGCACCTATTGGTAGACGGGTAAAAATTTCAAAAAGCAGCCATTGAATATCCCTTTGAGCATGGTGAAGTTATTAATTATACTTTGGATGGTGCTGCAATACACCCAGTCACTACAAAGACACAGGCGTCCTTCCTAACTCAGCTCCCGGAGAGGTAGGAAACCATGAGGCCAATGGTGAATTTTAAACCGTTACAGAGTTTAATGGCTGTGATAGGAGAAAACTGAGGATGGATCAACAACATTGTAGTTACTCCGCAACACCTAAATGAGAGTGAAAAGAAGGAAGCCTGTACAGAATAAACATATTCCAAAACATGCATTGTTTGCAACAAGACAATAAAGCAGTGGTTCCCAAACGTTTTATAGCCCCGTACCCCTTCAAACATTCAACCTTCAGCTGTGTACCCCCTCTAGCACCAGGGTCAGCACACTTAAATGTTTCTTTGCCATCATTGTAAGCCTGCCACACACACACACACACACAATACATTTATTAAACATGAGTGTGAGTTTGTCACAACCCGGTGACAAAGGGCTCTTATAGGAACAGGGCACAAATAATATAATAATCAATAATTTTGCTCTTTATTTAACCATCTTACATATAAAACCTTATTTGTTCATCATATTGTGAATAACTCACCACAGGTTAATGAGAAGGGTGTGCTTGAAAGGATGCACATACAGTGGGGCAAAAAAGTATTTAGTCAGCCACCAATTGTGCAAGTTCTCCCACTTAAAAAGATGAGAGGCCTGTAATTTCCATCATAGGTACACTTCAACTATGACAGACAAAATGAGAAGAAAAAAATCCAGAAAATCACATTGTAGGATTTTTTGAAAAAACATCACCCAGATAGGCCAGTCGTGTGAAAACTCGTCACCATGCAAGTGGTCAGACAATTAAAAATTGTGGTCAGTAAAGCAGAACTTTAACCGCGTCTCTCAATTGAAAAAATTAAAAAAATGTAAGTGTCAATACTTTGCCCCTTGATAACCAACATCTCAGCACCCCCTGCAGCAACTTCCGAGCAAGTTATAATCTCCACCCGGCACAGCCAGAAGAGGACTGGCCACCCCTCATAGCCTGGTTCCTATAGGTTTCTTCCTAGGTTTTGGTCTTTCTAGGGAGTTTTTCCTAGCCACCGTGCTTCTACACCTGCATTGCTTGCCGTTTGGGGTTTTAGGCTGGGTTTCTGTACAGCACTTTGAGATATCAGCTGATGTACGAAGGGCTATATAAATACATTTGATTTGATTTGCAGACGACACCATTCTGTATACATCTGGCCCTTCTTTGGACACTGTGTTATCAAACCTTCAAACGAGCTTCAACGCCATACAACACTCCTTCCGTGGCCTCCAACTGCTCTTAAATGCAAGTAAAACTAAATGCATGCTCTTCAACCGATTGCTGCCCGCACCCGCCCGCCCGGCGTCACTATATGGACAGTTCTGACTTAGAATATATGGATAACTACAAATACCTAGGTGTCTGGTTAGACTGTAAACTCTCCTTCCAGACTCACATTAAACATCTCCAATCCAAAATTACATCTAGAATCGGCTTCCTATTTCGCAACAAAGCCTCCTTCACTCACGCTGCCAAACATACCCTCGTGAAACTGACTATCCTATCGATCCTTGACGATGTCATTTACAAAATAGCCTCCAATACTCTCCTCAGCAAATTGGATGTAGTCTATCACAGTGCAATCCGTTTTGTCACCACAGCCCCATATACTACCCACCACTGCGACCTGTATGCTCTCGTTGGCTGGCCATCACTACATATTTGTCGACAAACCCACTGGCTCCAGGTCATCTATAAGTCTTTGCTAGTTAAAGCCCAGCCTTATCTCATCTCACCATAGCAACACCCACCCGTAGCACGCGCTCCAGCAGGTATATTTCACTGGTCATCCCCAAAGCCAACACTTACTTTGGCTGCCTTTCCTTCCAGTTCTCTGCTGTCAATGACTGGAACGAATTGCAAAAAATTATATCTCCCTCTCTAACTTTAAGCATCAGCTGTCAGAGCAGCTTACCGATCACTGAACCTGTACACAGCCAATCTATAAATAGCACACCCAACTACCTCATCCCCATATTACTTACCCTCTTGCACCCCAGTATCTCTACTTGCACATATAACACTCCAGTATTAATGCTAAATCGTAAATTATTTCACCTCTATGGCCTATTTATTGCCTTACCTCCCTAACCTTACTACATTTGCACACACTGTACATAGATTTTTCTATTGTGTTATGTTTGTTTATGTGTAACTTTGTGTGGTTTTTGTCATACAACTTTTCTTTATCTTGGCCAGGTCGCAGTTGTAAATGAGAACTTGTTCTCAACTAGCCTACCTGGTTAAATAAATGGTGAAATAACAAAAATAACAAATAAAACCAGCGCACTTCTGTACGTTGTAAAAGCGTTACATGGTCGCTGCCCATATCATTGCATGGTGCAGAAGATTCACGAGAGTTCAGGGGCCTTGCTTTAACAAAGTCCTCTCGGTGGATGCTGCAGTGTACCCAAGTGGCCTCGGGAGCAACTGCTTGCTCGCGCGTTCCCACTCCACTAGGTCTTCCTGTCATGGCTTTTGCACCATCAGTACAGATACCAATACATCTTGACCACCAAAGTCCATTTGATGTCAAAGCTGTCCAGTAGAAATATCCTCTCATGTTATCCTGGTTTCCAGTGGCTTGCAGAAGAGGATGTCTTCCTTAATTGACCCGTCATAAACGTAACGGACATATACCAGGAGCTGTGCCAGGCCCGCCACGTCTGTTGACTCATCCAGCTGTAACATATACAATTCACTGGCTTGTATGCGAAGCAGTAATTGTTTCAAAACATCTCCTGCCATGTCACTGATGCATCATGAAACAGTGTTTGATGAAGACATTGTCTGTTTAGATTTGGCCTTTCCCCCAGCATTGTTCCAGCCATATCCACAGCAGCAGCAAGAATTAAGTCCTCCACAATAGTATGGGGCTTGCCTGTCGTAGCCACTCGGTAGCTCACCATATAAATACACTTCTATACCCTTCATATTAAATGGTATCTGTTGCTTTTATACATATCTTACTACTCAAAAGCGTCTTAATTCTCACTCAAAAAACTCCTGTGGATTATTTTTTAAATATTATTGTCATGTTTTGTTTCTAAATGTCTGTGCAAGAGTGAAGGTTTCCCGCAAGAGAGTAACAGTTAATGTGATTGGATGTTAATTATTTGACATTGCATTATTTCGCTTAACGGTGGTTGGATTTTATTTTTGGCAGTGAAACGAGGCTACTCAGGCGAGAGAAAAAAAACTCACCCAAATGCATAGCCCCATTGGAAACCATAAATGTACTGTTTGAAAATGTGAATAATGATTTTTTTTAAATGTGAATCACATTTTTATTTGGCGTACCCCCGATGGCATTGCACGTACCTCAGTTTGTGAATAGTTGGACTAACAGCAAAAAAATGTGGCAAAGCTACTCACTTTTTGTCCTGAATAAAAAAGTGTTATGTTTGGGGCAAATCAAATTCAAGACATTACTTAGTACCACTCTCCATATTTTCAAGCAAAGTGGTGGCTGCATCATGTTATGGGTATGCTTGTAATCATTGAGTGGGGAGTTTTCCAGGACAAAAAAAAACAAAAACAGAATGGAGCTAAGCACAGGCAAAATCCTAGAGGAAAACCTGCTTCAGCTGCTTTCCACCAGACACTGGGAGATGAATTGTATTGTTCTGTTAAAAGGTCAAGGCCAAATCTACACTGGAGTTGCTTACCAAGAAGACTGAATGTTCGAGTGGTCGAGTTAGTTTTGACTTAAATCTACTTGAAAATCCCTGTCAAGATCTGAAAATTGTCTATTGTGTTATTGTATTGTGTGTAGATGGGTGAATTATTTTGTGTTAATCAATTTTGCAATCGGACTGTAACAACAAAATGTGGAATAAATCAAGGGGTATAAATACTTTCTGAAGGCACTGTACATGAAGTAGACATTATGATCAGTGTCAGAGTATCAAAGAGATACACAAGTCAGACAGTCAGGCTAGTTGAACTCACAGATGGAGGGACACTGCAGACAGGGTAGTGCTGCCCACTAAAGACCACCGAGCATGCTGGGAGCTGCTGGGGGGCCGAGTGGGAGGGCAGGCCGGGGGGGCCGCCAGGGGGAGAGACTGGGTACGACACCTGAGCAGAAGTCAAAAATCAGAGTTCAAACAACCACACTACCTGAACCCCCACGTAGAAGGATAAAAGATGACCCTAATCAAATTCAATAATGCTTTATTGACAACTGTAAAAAGCAGCTTCCTGTTTCCTCACTGACCTGGTCATGGAGGTCCAGCACCATACTGCTCTGCTGCTGAGGGGGGTGAGGGTGCATCAGCCTGGGGGACAGGTTAGCAGGGTGGTGGAGGGGGCGAGGGGACAGGTTGGGGGGGTGGTAGGGGCGCTCCTCAGGCTGGTTATAGGGGTAACTCTGAGGGGGGACGGGGTGGCGGTAGTTCTCGTCCTGAAGCCCTGCTGAGAGGCTGTGGTGGGGGTGATGGTGCGGGTTGTGGTAATGGTGGTGGTAGTGGTGGTGATGAGGGTGAGGGTGAGGGTGGGGGGGTTGGTGGTGGGGGAGACGGTCACGGCGGCCTCGCTGGCGTCTCATTGGAGGACTGGGGGGGAAGAGAGAGGGAGAAATTAAGATGTCAGTCTCTTTCTACCAAACATCCTCATCACAACAGATAATGCCCAGAGGAAAAATTACTCTACAATGATGCCGAACCCATTGTAACATTTAACACACACACTTACCTGCGGCGGTTGCGGACAGGAGTGTGGCATCGCTCTGGCAGGTAGTGTGGGTGTGGTCTGCGACTGGGTGGGGGTGGGGCCCAGGTAGTGGGGGTGTGGGGTAGCTCCCAGGGACGAATGGGAGAAGATGGGGTGGGGGGAGGGGCAGAGCTTAGATCTAACATAGACTGCTGGGAAAGACGCTGTCGCTTAGGGCTAGGACTGTCCTCCATCTACAGAGAGAGAGAGAGAGAGAGAGAGAGAGAGACAGATACTTTTTTTTTAAGTAGAACTGACAGAGTTAACTACTTTGCAGATATTAAAACAGAATTATAAATCAAAAACACAAAATTCCCAATTTATGCTACAAAACCCAACTTCATATAATGTTTTTAAAAAATATGGAATTTTTAGCGAAATAGGACCTGACGCAGAGTAGGGTACTGTTGACAGAATAGATGGATGCAGTTTAATGCATGATTAATATAATTCACCATTACATTTCTTGGTAGTCCAACAAAAAATGCTCTCTGGTTGTAAATCACAGCTGGTACATTGTTTGCTGCTTACAGCCATTCATACGGATGCACGGTTTCAGTTAACTCAATATTTGAAAAAAAAAAAAAAAGACAATTAAGGCCAATACAATCAAACAAGCGAGGGCATCACAAGTATATCATAACGTGGTTAATAGGTTAGCTTATCTATTCATGTAGCTATTCATTTAGTAAGCTAAAAGTACAGAGCCTAGCTAGCTACCTAACCGTTGGAAGGATGTCAAGTCACCAATGAGTGGGTGAGTGGCCAACTTCCCCCATATACATTTTTCGGTGGCTGTAGCTAGAGATATTGGTGTCTTTTGGGTATCTAGCAAGAAATGTGAATCATTTTGCTAGTTAACTAGGCTGAACTTAAAAACGACTTATCCCAACTATGGATACCTCGTTTGTAAAATGGCAAGCAGGCTACTATTATTCCCCATCGTTTATCAGTGCAATTTTGACAGCCAAATCCAAGCTGAAACGTTTTGAGAGGGTTTGTCCACTGTTAGCGTTAGCCAGAACAATATGAGGTTAAATCTAACAGTTGTTGATCTAATAGTCAAAGGGAGGAGATCCCTACCTGTTCGTGGTTTGATCAATAGGACTGTACATTTCCCAAATGTAAGAAGACTCCGTGGTATTTACATACAGTACCAGTCAAAAGCGGACACCTACACATTCAAGGGTTTCTTTATTATTTACTATTTTCTACATTGTAGAATAGTGAAGACATCAAAACTACATGGAATCATGTAGGAAGCAAAAAAGTTAAATCAAAATATATTATGTTTGTGATTCATCAAAGTAGCCACCTTTATGACAGCTTTGCACACTCATTGCATTCTCTCAACCAGCTTCACCTGGAATGCTTTGAGAACATATACTGAGCACTTGTTGGCTGCTTTTCCTTCACTCTGCAGTCCAACTCACCCCAAACCATCTCAATTGGGTTGAGGTTGGGTGATTGTGGAGGCCAGGTCATCTGATTCAGCACTCCATCACTCTCCTTGGTCAAATAGCCCTTACAGAGTCTGGAGGTGTGTTTTGAGTCATTACCCTGTTGAAAAAAACACTAAGTCCCACTAAGTGCAAACCAGATGGGATGGCGTATCGCTGCAGAATGCTGTGGTAGCCATACTGGTTAAGTATGCCTTGAATTCTAAATAAATCACGACAGTGTTACCAGCAAAGCACCCCCACACCACCTCCTCCATGCTTCACTGTTGGAACCACACATGCGGAGATAATCCGTTCACCTACTCTGCGTCTCACAAAGACAGGGCGGTTGTAACCAAAAACCTAAGATTTGGACTTATCAGACCAAGGACAGATGTCCAACGGTCTAATGTCCATCGCTCGTGTTTCTTGGTCCAAGCAAGTCTCTTCTTATTATTGGTGTCCTTTAGTAGTGGTTTCTTTGCAGCAATTCAACCATGAAGGCCTGATTCACACAGTCACCCCTGAACTGTTGAGATGTGTGTTACTTGAATTATGAAGCATTTATTTGGGCTGCAATTTCTGAAGCTGGTAACTAATGAACTTATCCTCTGCAGCAGAGGTAACTCTGGGTCTTCCTTTCCTGTGGCGGTCCACACAAGCCAGTTTCATCATAGCACTTGGTTTTTGCAACGGCAGTGGATCAAACTTTCAAAGTTTTTGAAATGTTCCGTATTGACTGACCATGTCTTAAAGTCATGATTTGCTGCCATTTCTATTTGCTTATTTGAGCTGTTCTTGCCATAATATGGACTTGGTATTTTATCAAATAGGGCAATCTTCTGTATACCACCCCTACCTTGTCACAACACAACTGATTGGCTCAAACGCATTAAGGAAAGAAATTCCTGAAATGAACAAGGCACACTTGTTCATTGAAATGCATTCCAGGTGACTACCTCATGAAGCTGTTTGAGAGACCGCCAAGAGTGTGCAAAGCTGTCATCAAGGCAAAGGGTGGATACTTTGAAGAATATAAAATATATTTTGATTTGTTTAACACTTTTTTGCTTACTAGATGATTCCATGTGTTATTTCATAGTTTTGATGACTTCACTATTATTCAACATTCTAGAATATAGTAAAAATAAAGAAAAACTTGAATGAGTAGGCACGTCCAAACTTTTGCCTGGTACTGTATGTGCAGAAATCCAGTCAGGTATATTTTGTGACTTTTGGCAAATGCTTTCTAATGATCTAAAGTTGTGCTGTTGCTACTGCCTATAAACACTCTAGTTCCAAGTGAGGGATGGCAGAACCATGTAGCAAATGGATTATTTGCATATAGGCCTACTGTAGCTGATCGGCTATCGTGCACCAATCTGTGTAGCCTGGACAAGACTGACATTTTTATTCGGTTTTATTTACTGCAGTGTCTTAATTGTTCAAATGCACAGCCACTTTCCCACTCTATATTGCTATAAAAATCTAAGCCAAATGCCTTACTCTACATCATTCCCAAACATTCTATGAAAGTTTGACACAGTGAAAATGCCCATATTTATGTGCCCGCTTGACAGAACATGTTGCAAAAAAATAAAAGCATCATATGAACATAGTTTTATAAGATTTCATGCTGCTAAAACACTGTCAGTTCCATTTTAACACCATGCTATAGCATTCCTACAGCGGTCCTGGTACTGGGTGTAATAGGAAAATATACTCACCTTGTCCCGCTCATCACTGCAGACGTTATCAGGGTGGAAGTGAAGGACACCTATAGGCCAGAGAAAGAGAATAACAGGAGGGCCAAACCAGGCAGTAGGCTATACACAGACTCAAACATAGACCTGGACGGGCCTGGTTAACATGTACAGCAGCAGTCATGCTCCTTTAAACCCTCTCTGCGATTACCATCTGTAGAGAAAGTAGCTGCCCAAATTATGTTTAACCTTTGAGGGAACATATACACACTTAGTATTGCTGGATAAAGTCTGCTCAGTCTAGGTCTGAATGTGTCTTAGTGGCTTTGAATGGCCTGGTTTAAAAACCAGACAATGTTCTGTCTTCCACTGACAAGAGGGAGAACCATGCTCTCTACAATGTAACAATCTCTCTTATCTCAAATTTAAAACTACCCCCTCTGCTGTCTCACAGACACACTACAATATTACACAGACACACACTCCAATCTTTCACAGGCAGAGACGCCCTTGAACTGTGCTGACGGAGTTTCCTGAAAACCAAAAACACCCCCACCTCTCTCCCTCCGCCAACTAGCTCCCTGCCTCCCTCAGGCTCCTCAGAAAAAAACAGATCGGAGAGCGCTCCTCTCCCTGCGACGCCACAGCTCTATGAAGTCGGGGGAGACTGACAGCTCAAAGACGCTCCGCCAGTGGCAGCAGAACCGAAAAGAGCAGCCAGGCGACTGGCGCTCAGCTCCGACGGGGAGGGACACAGAGATCCAGACACTGAGCCGTGTGATGTGACACAGGGAAAGGATTGGGCCGGGTTGGGTGACGTTTACCAGGTTATATAGGCCCTAGTCCCTGGGCCTCGGTACAGAAAGGGCACTTATTTGAGCCAGTGGCAGCATGATTCGTACAACCCTGGCTCCAGGATTGAGCCACTAGGCCAAGCCTAAGCTGCTCTTCCTCAAGGCCAAAACATGCAGTTTGTCTGTTCGAGCTCAGACCGAGGGAGAGAAACAGTGGTGAAATGAAGTGGCATATTCAGCACCTCCAAATCCAGTAGACACATTCCCCTGAAAGTAATGTTAAGAGGCGTGACATGCCGAGAGCTCTGCTCACAGCACACACTAAACCAAATACGCTGTAACCCACACACACAGTATTCAAGAGGCATCTGCTTAGAGCAGGGGAGGAGGATAAAACAGCTGGGAGATACAGAATTTCAGTCAGACCCATAAATCCCTCTTTGTAGTGCGTCAGTGTGTGTTTGTGTCCGTGCGTGCACATATTCCTGTGTGGGTTATTTATTAGGTCCGGATGGCGGCAGAGCTATTACAAAAGCTCTTCATTAAAAGCTTGCATTCATTCATATGCCTTTCTGCCTCGAGGTAATCCAGTCTGTTCTAATGGTATGTTTCCTCAGAGCAGCGTTTTCATAATCTCCGGCTGTCGGGTGAACAGCCGATAACAGACTCATTGTCAGCCAGCTACTTTTTCCACTTCATAAATTAACTAGGCTTCTTTCCATTTAAAAAGTTTCAATTCGCTAGTCAGAGACGTCTGTATAGCCTTCTCCCGCTAGAATGAACGATACGCAACTTCTACGGATGAATGATAGGACGGCGCCTGTCAATCACAAAGTCGAGCGATGACAGGGAACCACTGCTGGTTTGTCAGTCTGCTGTCTGTCCCAACTCTCTGCACCCGTGTTATTTTTGTGCGCTGGAGTTGGCTGCAGTCAAATGTATTCTTTTCATGGAGGGAGCGCATGATGCTCCATCTAGTGTGAGAGTGAATTTACACATCCCACGTCAGTGATAATAATGGAGTTGAAATCCACTTATCTTTTTGAGGCACATTCATTTAATTTCTTTGCATGTTTCATAGGCCTACGGCCAGCCACAAAGTCGGGACGCCTAGGCTATTTACGGTTATTTGAGCAAACAGTTTGCGTTTCACGAGTTTAAAAAAAAAAGGTGTAGAACTTGACTGAATAAAGTCAATCTATATCCCATTGCTACTCCTAAATCCAGTGGCGGATTTAGACATAGGCGATATCTTCCCGGGGGCGGCACAGGGCGACTGCACAAAACAAATATTTTAAAAAAATAGTCGGAATAGTGACATTTGCGCGATCTGTTTTCTATCGCACATTTGCACGTCATGTCAATGATGTCACTAATGGACTGTGGTTCAATTAACCTTGTCGGAGTGGGCGCCCTGATTCTAGTTTGTGAGCTAGGCAGGCTACTGCCTGGGAAGGTCTCCCACTCAGAAGTACGAAATGGGGAGGCGGTGGTAGGTTGACCTCAGGTCTCCCCACTGGAAGCCCTAGGTAGGGGGAATCTATCAAATAGCGCACTTCTAACTTTGTACAGTACTAATGCAATTAGTTGTGCAATTTAGTTTGTGTGTTTCTTGTTTGAAGAACAATAGAATGTATGCACTCACTACTGAGTCTCTGGATAAGAGAGTCTGCTAAATGACAAATGTAAATGTGAATTAGAACGTACCAGAGCCAACCAAAATATAGCTTGTTCTAAAAAAATTGTTATGACATGCCCAGGAAGCTCTGGTTCAAAACACCCATTAGACAGCTTTGCAAGCTAATGTCAAAATACTTTCGTTACTCACAAAATAAGGAGTTTCACAAAGCAACCATCTCCATTTAGTCCCGTCACAGCCAATATGTACATCCCAAAAATGTCTAAATATCTATTTACAAGCAACCCAAAAAATGCCTCTCCAATGTATTGAGCTGGTACTGTATATGCAGTAATCTATTCTACTGTATTTTAGTCAATGCCACTGACATTGCTCGTCCTAATATTTGAATATTTCTTAATTCCATTCTCTTACTTTTAGATGTGTGTGTATTGTTAGATATTACTGCACTGTTGGAGCTAGGAACAAGCATTTCGGTACACCCACAATAACATATGCTAAATATGTGTATGTGATCAACATAATTTGATTTGAGCGGTTGTTGACGTCTGACCTCTGCGTGGCAGTAATTAGTGATTCATGCATTGGAGGTGCCGAATAGATTTCCCCCCCCCCAGCTGCTTGGAAAATTGTCAATTTTTGGAAGTACATACTGCCTGTAACACGGGTGTACATAAAGAGCTGCTCAGCAAAACTGCATATTTGGTGAGTAACAAACTTATTTTTGACATAATTGCAGAGCTGTCTAATGGGAGTTTGAATAGGAGCTTCCTGGGTGTTAAAGAGAATACGTCGACATCTCTAACGCAAGTGGAACCCACAAAACACTACTGGGTAACACAGATTGAATTCCCTGTATATAAAATTGCGGAGTGCAAATAATTTACGTCTTTTCTTGAAATCAATTTGGGCTATCAATTCAAAACATACCTCCACATGCTAATTTACCATGTCCAAAACTGTCTCATCCAGCTCCCATTTGTCCAAAGCTCCCTTAAAAATGCTCTTTGGAGGCAGCATGAGCCATCTTTCAGTAATTGAAATATATGAATGTTGTTTGGAAATGTAGGCAATTTATTGATCAAACAGGCAGTTCAGGCCTTTCACATAAGCAGTGAGGATGCTACTAACAGTTTCTGTCCATACCCCTCAGTCACCTGACTACAGAAAACACTGGATGGATGAGAATATTTTCAGACAAACAGCTAGAACCCTGCACTGAAGATGTTATACAGCTAAGAGGAACACTGCACTGTTTACATGTCAAGCCTGGCACCTGCTAAATTGCATGGTACACTCAACTATGCACGGGGTGTGATGCATCAAGATTAGTAGGGAAAAGGGAGGGAGACGTTGACGCTTACCAGTGCCGGGGTGTCTGTGTGCTCCATGCGAAGCGTGGCGTTGCGCCCCGCTAGACAGGTAGTTCCCCTGGGTGTGCTGGTTCTCTGTATAGCTGCGCGCTGTGTGCGGAGCCCAGCCGGTGTTGTTCTGTTGCGGGTAGTTCACCCCGATCCCTCCGCTGGCATTCATGTTCCCGTTGTTGATTGCGTTATTGCTGTTGCCACCACCGTTCATGCCATAGTGAAAAAAACCTGACCGTGACCGCGACCGAGTCCTCGGGGGGTCCATGGCTGAAGGGGGCGGTGGTAGGTGGACGTAATGGAGGTATCTGGGCGAGATGGAGGTTTGCCGTAGCCTATTTCCCTCGCCTTGCTATCTTCGTAATCGGCCTGTTCTGGAGTCTCTTCCTTCGCATGAACCGCTCGGATTGGGGCGTAGGTAAAACTGGAAGCAGCGGGTGTTCGAGCCGTCCTCTCTACGGTCGTTCGTGAATAAGTTCGTTCGTGCACCTTCTCTTGGTCTGTGTTGCGCGTCACCGTCAGTTAAAAACGTTCCAAATATGGATTTATTATTTTATCCCTATAGGAGGTCAATTTGGTATATTAGTTTGTTCGGTCATAGCAAGGCACATAATGAAAACGTCCAAAACAATCCAGATAGGTACATAACAAATATTTAGTCTATGTAGCTGGGCTGTACCCGTTTCGGTTTTTCTATTGTCTCATATGAAGCTTGCCTGTCTACTACTGGTTTTCCAGCTACTTGTTAGTGTGAAATGACACACGCTCGCCAGAGTTCCACATTCAGTTACACTATTTGATGGTTGGATAATGTTCACACACAACTGATATTAAAGTAAATAATATTACTACAACTGTAGCTACCTAGCCAGCCAACAAACTTAGGTGGCTGCTATTTAACGTTAGCATATTAGCTAACGTTAGCAGTCTCGCGGGCTAGTTAACGTTAGCTAATAAACCACAGCTCAGAAATACAGTTTGTTAACGTTAGATACATTTGTAATATTCCTCAATTCCCACATTACAATTGGCAACCCTCCACAAATTCTATATGGATAACTAGCTACGTTGTTTTGCTACTAAATTGTTAGCTCAACCCGTCGTTGTCTACGTTAGCGAGCTTATTGCTAACAGGAAAGCTAACGAGCTAAAAAAACAATTTAACTAGCTAGCTGCCGAGATCCGTTGCTAGAATTTCTGCTCATTGTTGGCATGCATGCTGCTAACCTTTTTAGACGGTGTTGGTTGATCCCAGATAGAAGCAGCCGAATGCCTTGTCTGATCTCCAGAGAATGTTGGTCTTCGTCAGATTTAAATCCCCACCAAGCATTGTACATTCACTGTTGAAGCTGGTGACGTTTTCTCTGTAGATGTCAGTGTGGAGCGCAAGTGGATATCAATCAATGGGATGTTAGCATCTCTGGTCAGACCACTCTAATCGAGTACAGAAATCTCAAGACGCATTTCTTGCGATGTGCAAACATCATCAGACTACTCGAATACATTTATTTGAGCATTTGTTCGATATAAAACGAGTGGTGTCTTTTCAGGCCATATTATTGATTATCCCGACAACAATCGAGCACTGCGTTGATTCATTTTGTCTGGTAAGCGAGGGGGAGGAACCAACCAAATAAATAATGTAGTAGTCTTGTTTCAGTATTTGGTATTGTGAACGAATCGGTCTAAAGAAAATAAAGACATCGCCCTAGCCTAATGCTTTATTTGTCTATCATTCAAGTAGGGTGAATATATTTAAAAAAATATTTGTTTAACCTTTCCTATACTCCAACAGTGTCCTGCAATGTCACAACCCAGCCATTTCTACCAAAAAGAATAAAACCCACATCTGTCCATAACATTTGACTAAAATTCTCAAGACACTCATCAGCTATTCAAACATAATGGAATACAATACAAACACAACATCTCTGTTTTCTTATGAAATCCGCACCCTATTTTTGGGGGAGAGGAGGTGATCATACATGGGTCCCAAGTCATCACGGGGGTACAGGTACCCACGCTTCAGCCCTCCTCTCTTCTTCCACCTCTCTGATTCTCTATTCTTCCTACTCCTCTCCTCACTCCTGCTCTCCCTTCTTTCCTCACGGCGTCTCTTCTTCTGAGGGGGAGGTATGGGTTCTCTGTGGGGGTTCTTAAAGTGTTCCCTGGTGTAAACAACCTCGTCTGAGCCCCATTTGGTCGTCCCAACCGCTCTCCTGGCTTGGGCCTCTCTCCTCAGCTTCTTCACCTCCCGTCTCTCCCTGCGTCTCTCCGGCCACGTCTTCCTCCTGCCCTCCAGGCTTCTCTTCCTCCCTGGAGCTGGGGAGGGCCGCTCCTCTTCACTACTGCCCCCTGGTGTCACGTAGGTCCTCTGGCGCTCTAACAGAGGCATGAAGCCCTCCTCCTGTGGCTCTGGAGACAGCATGCAAAACACGTTCAACAACAAATACAATACATGCTGCGACACATTTGTGTGTGTGTGTGTGTATCACCTCTGGCTTTTCTGTGTATCCTGGTGTTCAGTTTGACGATGTCCTTCTTGTTGTCGTAGTGACAGACGTAGGGGAGCGAGGCAAACGTCCCACTGACCATCCTCCTCTGAGTACACTCCTGAGAGAGAGAGAGAGAGGCAGGGAGAGAGAGAGAAGGGGGGAAGGGTGAGCAAAAAATACAGAGGGAAAGGGAGATAGAGGGACAATAAGATATTTTTTAAAGGACAAACAGAGAAAGGAATAAGAGAAAGAAAGAGCCACAGAGAAAGACAGACAACGGATGTAGATGGTCTCACATGGCCGAGGTGTCCTCTCCTGGAGCAGTTGTAGCAGTGAGCGGTGTGTCTGTAGTGTTTGTGGGTGTGGTCAACGTGTGGCCTGAGGGGAACCTCCTGCTGAGTCTAAAGCAAGAAGACAAAACAGTCAGGGGACATGTTCCAATATTTTAATAATTCACCCTTCCTCCCTCCCCTCCTTTCCATGGTCACTCACTGTGAAGTGGAATTGTCTCCATGTATCCGGACAAGCCTGGGAAGGACACAGAACACATTAAGGCATTGTTGCACTGAACTCAACACAAAGACACACACATGAACACATACTGCACATGCTCATGGCTACATGCAAACACACATAAACACACACAAACGCACATAAAGGCTTGTGGTAAACACACACACTCACGTCTGATAGGTGGCCAGCCATCCCACAGCGGTGGCAGTGCTGGTTCCAGAAAGGGGGTTCAGGGCAGGGATGGTACCCGTGTGAGGGGAGCCCACAGCTGTGGCAGTGCCGGCCTGGACAGGCCCTCTGGACATGGCCCTGGAGCCCACACAACACACAGGTGGGTCGCCTCTGTTTACAGAGAAACACAACATGAGCCGTGTTGGAGCACGTGTGTGTGTGTGTGTGTGTGTGTGTGTGTGTGTGTGTGTGTGTGTGTGTGTGTGTGTGTGTGTGTGTGTGTGTGTGTGTGTGTGTGTGTGTGTGTGTGTGTGTGTGTGTGTGTGTCTTACCCTCGGGGTGGTACAGCCCTTGGCCAGGTGTCCAGTCTTGTTGCAGTTGTGACAGGTGAGGCGCCGGTCAGAGGTGAAATAGCGGTATGGGCGTGGCTGGTTTTCACAGAACCGGAACAGGGCAGAAACAGGATAAAGAATTGTTTGAACAAGCCAATCATCTGAGACCTGAGGGCTTCATGAAGACTGAAACGGACCTAAACTCCAGAGTAGTGAAAACTAATGATAATAGTACCTTGTCCTTCTCTATTATGGCCCAGTTGTGTTTGAGAGCATATTTTCCATTCAGTTCTTCATCTGTGAGAGAGACAACAAGCATAGCGCCTTTATAACACATGCAAACCATTGTGTCCAAACAAGTCATTAATTTCCATATACTGCTGCTCTGTATAACAAATATGTATCTCTACGAGGGATACATTCAAATACGTAAAGGATACTCAACGAGAGGCTATGCGTTCTATGGAAAACAACGACGCACTAGCGGAGTGGAACTGACCTTCCATTGCATTATTTTCCAGAGAACGCATAGAGTCCCGAGTTGATTATCCCTTTTAAACCATGGCAATAATTTAACACATTTGCTGCTATAAATGTCTTCATTTGCAGGTAGAAATGTGTTCAACATCCACTGAAGTAGCTAGCGAGTTTCCTAGATATCTAAAGTAGCTGCCTTGGTAACCAAACAGACTTGCTAGTTTAGCTAACCAAACCATCAGTTCTAGCTTGCTATTATGAAAATCCAATACAACAATGCCTATAATGTTTTAAATTCAACTTTTGCTTTCAAAAGCAGCTCAAACATAGAACATGTAAAAAAAGAACTAGCTGGCCTCCTGAGTGGCGCAGTGGTCTAAGGCTGTGCCACGAGAGATCCTGGTTCGAGTCCAGGCTCTGTCACTGCCGGCCGCGACCGGGAGACCCGTGGGGCATCGCACAATTGGCCCAGCATCGTCCGGGTTAGGGGAGGGTTTAGCCGGCAGGGATGTTCTTGTCCCATTGCGCACTAGCGACTCCTGTGGCGGGCCGGCCACAGTGCACGCTGACACGGTCGCCAGGTGTACGGTGTTTCCTCCGACACATTGGTGCGGCTGGATTCCGGATTAAGCGGGCATTGTGTCAAGAAGCAGTGCGGCTTGGTTGGGTTGTGTTTCAGAGGATGCACGGCTCTCGACCTTCGCCTCTCCCGAGTCCGTACGGGAGTTGCAGCGATAGGACAAGACTGTAACTACCAATTGGATACCATGAAATTGGGGAGAAAAAGGAGTAAAAAAAAAAAGAAATAAAAGGTTTAAAAAACAAAAACAAAAATGAACTAGCCATTGAATTCTATTGTGCTGATATACAGTGGCGTTACAGGGAAATAATTATCGCTCTAGAATGCCTTCAAGCCAATCAGAAACTAGTATTCAACAACACCATGGTATAAATCAATATAACATCCATAGAACTCCATCTGAGGAAGTCCTTTTGTCTGTGGAATTATCCACCTGCTGAACTTTTCTCTGTCTGTGGAATTCTCTTGTCTGTGGAACTCTCATCTGCAGAACTCTATCAAGTGTTAAACTGTATGGTCCTCACCCTCTGTTCCAGAAGGCGACTCTGAACTGCTGCTCCAGCACCCCAGGTTGAGCTGGATGTACCTGTCTCCCTCCTGCTCCTCTCCTCCCAGGATCATCCACTCCTCTAGGGGTTCGTCATCATACTCCAGGTCCCGCTCTGAGTGGAGGCTTCGCCTGGAGGTTGGGCTTGGGCTGCTGTCCAGTGGCGACACGTCCCGTAGAGCTCGGCCAGACGAGAGAGGGAAGGCAAGAACTAGGGGAGAGTTTCCTCCAGTGGCCTGGGGAGCTCTCGGTGAGCTGGACTGTTTGTACTGACTAAACCCCAGCTCACCTTCTGAGCTGCTGGAGGCCTCGATGTAGAATCTGTTGTCTTTATTACCACCCTCTTCCTCATCATTCTGGTGGCCCATCATCATCACACTCTGATGGCAAGGTGTGACAGATCTCCCTGTTTAAAACACAACACCACACAGTCGACAAAATGTGGCAAATTAGTATGGTCCTTTATACCAACCTCAGTACCATCAACGTAGCTAACTAAACTACAGCTGTGTAAATATTATAGCTTTGTGTTTCGCCAGTCCGTTGACTTCCATCACTGGCAGACATGCCACAACTTGTCCTGCTGGCTGAAAAACACATTATCTGTGTAATTTCATCCGGCCTTCTCTCTAACGCCCAGAAAGCTCCAATTCAACCTCCTATTAGACAGCTCTGCAAGCGTTATAATGCCAAAATACATTTGTTACACACCAAATACGGAGTTTCGCTGAGCAACTATTTTCATTTAGACCTTTTTTGGAAGTACATAAAGGCAGTAACGGGTGTAAATTAAGATAGTTGCTCAGCGAAACTCCATATTTGGTGAGTAACTAATGTATTTTTACATTATAACACTTGCAGAGCTGTCTAATGGGAGTTTGAATTGGAGCTTCCTGGGCGTTAGAGCGGAGACAGGTCATACTCATCTCTAACACACACAGGTACTGGAGCACCTGCCCTCTATGGAAATGGCATAGAGCGCTTTTGAGTGGTAAGGTGAAGCAACCGACTGGGAGTTAAGTCAGGGGAGATGTATCTGCGACAGCCGAAAGTCTGACTGTGGTTTTCTGACAGCAAGGCTCAGATCAACATGCAATGTTGCCATTGTTTATACAACTTTGTCTTTATAATGTCAAAATAAACACAGTTCCAACCCCGATATCACACATTCACAAAATGAAATCATATGTGTGTACATTTTACAATCAGTGACAGTGTCAAATATCACATTCATTTGTACTACGCCACTGTATGCATGCATCTGTGGCAAAGTTGGTTCCTGTTTCAGTCATGTCTGGTTACGTTCGCGTGGGTCAAACAAAAACCCTAATGATTGGTTGACAATAGATCCTCCCACAATAAAGATAAATAGTAATGGCGTCTATTTGTAGGCACTAACTCCGCCATGGTTCATTGGACAAAGCCTACTGGGAAATTAATGGCGTTTTTTAATAAACGGTCTGTGGTAAACACAATATTAATCAGCTAACATCACTTTTTGTGAATTTAAGCATTAATCAAATTCTAAAAAGCACATAAAGGCGTCATAATTCATCAACTTAATGTTTACTGACTGATATTATCTCACAGAACAAAACGTATAAGATCTCCTAAGCCTGTGTTAAAATAATACCTAATTTTCAGCGTTTATCGAACCTGAGGTAACTAATTTCCGAGTTTTAGGACTACAAGCTGGCGAGCTCTATGCAAGGCGATGGCCGTAGGATGATTTATTTTTTACTTTGTACATTTAACCTTTATTTAACTAGGCAAGTCAGTTAAGAACAAATTCTTATTTTACAATGACGGCCTACCACGGCCAAACCCTCCCCTAACCCAATTATGTGCCGCCCTATGGGACTCCCAATCACAGCCGGTTGTGATACAGCCCAGGATTGAACCAGGGTCTGTAGTGACGCCTCTAGCACTGAGATGCAGTGCCTAACACGGAACCCAAACCGGCTGCGCGCGTGCACCATCGTGCGCTATCGTGCATAAATGTATTTTGCCCCCCCACACCATGCGCGATCACGACACGCAGGTTAAAATATCAAAACAAACTCTGAACCAATTAAATTAATTTGGGGACAGGTCGAAAAGCATTAAACATTTATGGCAATTTAGCTAGTTAGCTTTTACTTGCTAGCTAACGTTAATTTGTCCTATTTAGCTAGCTTGCTGTTGCTAGCTAATTTGTCTTGGGATATAAACATTGAGTTATTTTACCTGAAATGCACAAGGACCTCTACTCCGACAATTAATCCACACATAAAACGGCCAACCGAATCGTTTCTAGTCATCTCTCCTCCTTCCAGGCTTTTTCATCTTTGAACTTATATGGTGATCGCATCTAAACTTTCATTGTATTACCACGACAACAAAGTTCTCTTTCAATCACCCATGTGGGTATAACCAATGAGGAGATGGCACGTGGGTACCTGCTTCTATAAACCAATGAGGAAATGACTTTCAGCGCGATCTGCGTCAGAAATAGGAACGACTTCTATTTTAGCCCTTGGCGTCGCAGACGCTCGTTGGCGTGCACGAGCAGTGTGGGTGCAATAATTGAATAACATGGATTTCTAAATTTATTTTGCGACGCTCGCGCACTGTGTCCGGTCTGGTCTGCGCTCGAACGTACCCAATGCTAACTAAAATTTGAATCTCGCGACTACAATTTAAACCTGAACAGGTGGCAGGTATCCTAGTGGTTAGAGCGTTGGACTAGTAACTAAAAGGTTGCTAGATCGAATCCCCAAGCGGACAAGGTAAAAATCTGTCGTTCCGCCCCTGAACAAGGCAGTTATCCCACTGTTCCTAGGCCGTCATTGTAAATAAGAATTTGTTCATAACTGATTTGCCAAGTTAAATAAAATAATCAAAACTTCAATAGTAAATAATAGCTGACAAATTTCCATTAATGAATTCAACTTCTGACATTTTTCCAACAGACGTCAGCTAACTAACTTTACTGTACTATTTCATTTGTCATCTTTTGTAAATTCTAGCTGACATTTCCATTCGCGAATTTAGCTGCTGACATTATTCCAACTAATGCGACACCTAGCTAACGTTACAGCACTCCATGATTTAGACATCAATTGATTTGACATCATTAGCTTATTTTATTATTATTTGTCTATGATTTTTGTTGTTAGCTTGTAGGTTATTCACAACTGTAACTTACTATTAAATTTGTGCTGACAGTGTCCTCGTGTAGCGTACTGCTAACTTACCGCGATGGCTTATTAAAAGTCCACTAAAATGTAAAATGGCAGCTATGAAAATAGTGTATTTAAAATATGTTAGCTATCTAATTTGATAATCTAGCATGCTATCACTTTTAGCTAAGTGGGAAGTTTATTTACCAACCGTTTCAGTGTTGGACAGACTTCGGGTAATAATGTTCCCGGGGTTTCCCCCCCTTACGAGCCGTACATTTGGTTGGACAACAAAAACATCCACATGCTGTCGAGGGGTTTGAAGCAGTCACTTGTCTCGGTAGGAGAAGTTTCACCTGAACCGCAGGCGACCTGTCCTTGACAAAAACGTTTCGTTTTTCAAAGGACGATGTGATGCCTTTAATAAATTCTAAATTATATTTCTGGGCACATGATAAAAAACTCATATAGGCCTAACTTTGTCTTTATATTCAATGTATTCACTCAGTACACAAAACAATTCTTAAAGGTCCAATGCAGCTATTTTTTATCTCAATTTCAAATAATTTATGGGTAACAATTAAGTACCTTACTGTGATCGTTTTAAGTTAAAATTGTCAAAAAGAAACAAAAATAGCTTCTCAAGCAAGAATTTTGTTAGGACTGTCTGGGAGTGGTCTGAGTGGGGAGGGGGAAACTGAAAACTAGCTATTATTGCAAGAGAGGTTTGGAACTCTCTTTCTTGTTGGTCTATTAACCAATTTACCGCCTGGTGATGTCACCAGGCAGGCCAAAACTTCATCCTACCAAAAAAGGTGGACATTTCAGACAGTCTTTTCAAACAGCTTTTACACTAAAAGGGCCTTATCATTTCCACAATTTCACAGTATTATTCCAACCTCATAGTGTGGAAGTACAGTGCCTTCAGAAAGTATTCAGACCCCTTGACTTTTCCACATTTTGTTACGTTATAACCTTATTCAAAATTGATTAAATACATTTTTTCCCTCATCAATCTACACACAATAACCCATAATGACAAAGCGAAAATACTTTTTTAGACATTTTTGCAAATGTATTAAAAACAAAAAACAGACACTTATTTACATATGTATTCAGACATTTTTCTAAGAGACTCGAAATTGAGCTCAGGTGCATCCTGTTTCCATTGATCATCCTTAAGATAGTTCTATAACTTGATTGGAGTCCACCTGTGGTCAATTCAATTGATTGGACATGATTTGGAAAGGCACACACCTGTCTATATAAGGTCCCACAGTTGGCAGTGCATGTCAGAGAAAAAACCAAGCCATGAGGTCAAAGGAATTGTCAGTAGAGCTCCGAGACAGGATTGTGTCGAGGCACAGATCTGGGGAAGGGGACCAAAACATTTCTACAGCATTGAAGATCCCAAAGAACACAGTGGCCTCCATCATTCCTAAATGGAAGATGTTTGGAACAACCAAGACACTTCCTAGAGCTGGCTGCCCGGCCAAACTGAGCAATCGGGGGAGAAGGGCCTTGGTCAGGGAGGTGACCAAGAACCCGATGGTCACTCTGACAGAGCTCCAGAGTGCCTCTGTGGAGATGGGAGAACCTTCCAGAAGGACAACCATTTCTGCAGCACTCCACCAATCAGGCCTTTATGGTAGAGTGGCCAGATGGAAGCCACTCTTCAGTAAAAGGCATGACAGCTCACTTGGAGTTTGCCAAGAGGCACCTGACGGTCTCTGACCATAAGAAACAAGATGTTCTGGTCTGATGAAACCAAGATTGAACTATATGGCCTGAATGACTAGTGTCACGTCTGGAGGAAACCTGGCACCATCCCTACGGTGAAGCATGGTGGTGGCAGCATCATGCTGTGGGAATGCTTTTCAGCAGCAGGGACTGGGTGACTCGAGGGAAAGATGAACGGAGCAAAGTACAGAGATCCTTAAAAAGAAAGGAGAGGACCAAGGCACTCTTCATATAATTGAAATGCCTTCATTTGTATGGCATGTTCAATATTTATTTTTGATGACCAATTTACCCCTTTTACCAAAGAGCACCTTCTGTCCACCAAAATCTATTATTGTTTACCTTAGCAGCGCTTCCCTTCTTCATTTTTTTTCTACAGAGAGATCCTTTATGAAAACCTGCTCAGGACCCTAGACTGGTGTGAAGGTTCACCTTCCAACAGGACAACAACCCTAAGCACACAGCCAAGACAACGCAGGAGTGGCTTTGGGACAAGTCTCTGAATTTCCTTGAATGGCACAGCCAGAGCCCAGACTTGAACCCGATTGAACGTCTCTGGAGAGACCTGAAAATAGCTGTGCAGGGACGCTCCCCATCAAACCTGACAGAGCTTGAGAGGATCTGCAGAGATGAATGGGAGAAACTCCCCAAATACAGGTGTACCAAGCTTGTAGTGTCATACCCAAGAAGACCTGATGGTGTAATCACTGCCCCAGGCACTTTAACAATATACTGAGTAAAGGGTCTGAATGCTTATATAAATTAAATCTTTCCATTTTTTATTTGTAATAAATTTGCACACAGCTGGCTAGACTAGCTACCGGTCTAAACAGCCCTGTAGCATAGCATCTGCGTCATCTGACCACTTTTTTATTGACCGAGTCACGAGTACTTCCTGTTTAAGTTTTTGATTGTAAGCAGGAATCAGGAGGATAGAATCATGGTCAGATTTGTCAAATGGAGGGCGAGGGAGAGCTTTGTATGCATCTCTGTGTGTGGAGTAAAGGTGGTCTATAGTTTTTTCCCTCTGGTTGCACACGTGACATGCTGGTGAAAATGTTGTAAAACTAATTTAAGTTTGCCTCCATTAAAGTCCCCGGCCACTAGGAGCGCCACTTCTGGATGAACATTTTCTTGTTTGCTAATCGCCTTATAGAGTTGGTTGAGTTAGGTCTTAGTATAATAATGTAGATGAGAACTCTCTTGGTAGACAGTGTGGTCTATAGCTTATCGTAAGGTACTCTACCTCAGGCAAGCAATACCTCAAGACTTTTTTAATATTAGACATCACGCACCAGCTGTTGTTGACAAAAAGACACACACCCCCACCCTTCGTCTTACCAGATTGTATAGATACTAGTGTCCAGATGAGTCCAGGCAGAGAGAGACCATCGTGCTGGGCAATATTAAAGAGATATGGAAAATAAGGTCAGGATTATAGAACATAACACTTTTAAATCTAGTTCGATAACACTTTTAATATTGGTTTATAAAATGGATATGGCCGCAGTTTGGGAGGAGTTGGAGAGGGGAGCAAACCTGGTTTGTTTGGTCTGATGGGTGATACATATCCAGACGTGTCAGAGATTCAGGATGTTCTTTGTCTGCAATCTCCCAAAGGTGGACATGACTTCTGGGAAGAGCGCAGTTTGAAGAAATCAGTCAGTCATGTGCTCATCTAATGACATGATCTATCCAGTTGTGTATTTCCCCCCCAACTGTTTAAATACAATTCTTCATTGTTAATGGGAAGTACTGGTTTGTGTACTCACAGAGGGCAGTGGTTGTTAGGCGACACATCCGGAAAAACAAAGTCAATTTGGGAAACACTCCAACATAAAGCACACGTCTAAAAAATAAAGCAAAAGGAAAGCTATTATGCAAAAGGAAAGTGATTATGCAAAAGGAAAGTGATTATGTGTGTGTGTGTGTGTGTGTGTGTGTGTGTGTGTGTGTGTGTGTGTGTGTGTGTGTGTGTGTGTGTGTGTGTGTGTGTGTGTGTGTGTGTGCGCGCATGCATGCGTGCAGGCGCATGTCAGTCCCGGGTCAAAGTGCTAAAGGGCGCCCTACCTAGTGGTGGTACATTTCCCTCAGTAAGTCACTACACTGCTTCCTCATTCTCTAAGTCCCTATACTGACCGAGGACTGAGGACTCAGTGGTGAACTGGGTCACAGAGGGCTATCTCAGGGACCCAATTGGTCTGGGTTATAGTGAACTGAACTAGAACGAACCGACCTGGCCTGAACCGGGACAAAGTAGGACCATGGCAGCAACTCCCGTAGGGGTGTACAAGAGGAGGGACACCATCACAGCTCTACCTCTGTACTATTCAGGACACCTGCTGAAGAAATACACTGGAGAGAAAGTAAGGAGGTAGAGAATGGTGGAGTGGGAATAAGGAATCGTAGAAAGAGAATGACATAGACTGTAATCACAAGGGAGAGAGGAGAGAATGAAAAGGATAGTGAACTTAGAATTTAGAATTAGGTATTTTTACTGTATCAAGTAAAGCTGTTGGGCATGTCTCTGCTAGTGTAGAGTAGTGGACTTCATTCTGATTCTGGTTTGACCATTTCCAGGATTTCAAGAAATGTTATGGAGAGCTCCGTGGATCTACAATCTTTCTGTACACAGACCAGATGCACGACACAGTAAGAGAATAGCTGATATCATCTAATCTCTCAGTTTTATTGTACTTGAATCAAGTATTGGATTCGATCTGTGGCTTGACTAATCAGATATGTAATTCCCTGTCAGTACTCTGAGAAACTGGACCTTCAGATGTTGAAGTCGATGGCGATGGATGCTCCCTATCAAAAGAACAGGTCGACCATCTACACTCTCACCCTGTCCAATGAGGAGGTGCAGCTTAAGGTAATTTATGTTACATTCAGTCATATTGCTGCCACTCCTATACATAATGTCTTACTGGCAAATAGTCATATAAAATTTATTGCGCAATACTGCAGCCATAACAGGCATCTTTGGCAGGAGTACTAACTGTTGATATCTGATGTAGGTGGATAACCCCAACACAGGAGAGGAGTGGAGAGGCTTCATCATGACTGTGGCCACTGTAAGTATAACACACACACACATTGTCACCGTTAAATACTTATTTTGACCTTAGTATTATGCATCTTTTGGGGATGATGATACTGATGGTGTGCCCTGCAGAGGGAGATCCCCAGTAAGTTGCAGCTGCTTCCAGGTCAGAGACTGAGGCTGGAAGAGGTTCTGTCTGAGGAGCAGAAGAGACTGGCCCCCTGTTCTCCTCTGCCTACCACCACCTACCCTATCCATCCCTCCTCCTCCCCAGGCAACACATATGACAACACCCTTTCTGGAATCCCCCCGTGAGTATTGTCGTGTTTTCTGTTCTATTTTTACATTCAAATGTATTGTTCTCTCCCTGTCTCTTCTCAGCCTCTTTTTCTCCTCCTCCCTCCAGCTGTTTCTTCCCGGTGTCTCGTCAGAAGGCAGAGAAGATGTTGAGAGAGAACACAGAGTACGGCAACATCATCCTCCGCCCCTCGACCGACAACACTAACTACGCCATCACCTTGAGGCAGGACAACCCCAGGTCTTGAGCTTTAACACCTTACCCCCAAACGCCTGACCTTTAACCGCAGACTCCAACACCCTGTAACTCCTCTGTTACTTACAGACCTCAAGTATTTCACCGTCCACTAAACAAACCTGTATTAACAGCACCCTTACCCTATAAGAAAAAAAGTGTCTCTGGTTGAGGGAGTAGAGAGGAGACATTGTGAGTACTCTTAAGACTTACCGGACTCTTTCTATCTTTCAGTGGCCCAGTGATGAAGAGCTACAAAGTGCTTTCCATAGACACAGGCTTCGTCATAGAACTAAATTCGCCGGTGAGTGCTGCTCCTCCAGCCGGACTCTCCACTGACTCATCCTATCAGGATGGGCTTAAAACATAGCACTGATATGAAAGACAACACTCCATATACGCTTAGTGCCTTGACAGCCTGTCAAGTTGTTTTTGTGAAATGACATGTTTGTCGTATGCCTGCCTCCAATGAGGTAACTTCCTAATGTATCTCTGTTTCATCAGGTGACTGTCCCTTCCCTGGCGGCGGTGCTAGATCACTTCCTGATTGAGACAGAGTTCCGTCTACAACCATACCTGGTTCCGCAGACCTACGACACCTGCATTGGTGAGAGAGCATCATAACTCCACAAATAACTTGATTCACCACCAATGCTCCCTCAAAAACATTTCAGCACTGAGCAAATTTCAGGTCTGCTGAGCGCAAACTTGAATGTTGTGAAAATTCTATGCAACTTCCAGGGTGCGTTTACTGTGAACACTGAGGCTGTTCCCGCTTTAATTTGCAGTTGTAGACAGTGGTCAACTAGGCTACTGTGGCTATTTGAACATAATGTAGGTCTACCAGAGTGGCCTACCATCAAAAACAATGGAGAAAATGGATCCCATAACATTTTACCATTGAAATAGTTGTTCTCTCATTCAGCCTACAGTAGCAGCCAATGTGTGGTGTTCAATGTAGGCCTACATTCCATTAAACCTTTGAAAAAAACATGCAGGGTTTAACATTAACCTGTTAATCCACTTTTACTTCAGACAAGGTGACTGAAAATGTTGTGTTGTTTGATGCAAACAAACCACTTTACAAAATACAATGCATTATTATTCCAATACCATTATTACAGAAAATCTGACAAATTATGCTACCCTCTGCCTATTGGATATTTATCTTATTCAAGCCTGTCTCAAAATACAACACTGCCTCTTTAAGACAAAAAAGCTCTTTACCTGACTTGCTTTTCAAAGATGTCTAGAAATGTACATATTTTGTGCTCTTGTAGGAAGCAATCACTCCACCATTGCCGACTACAAATGATCTATAACTGGGCTAAGAACTCACTAACTAGCAAGGGATATGAACAAATGTGGACTGTGGTTACATGCAGCTCTCACTTTGATCTCAAAACAAGCAAATCTACTCAGAACCGCTCATGCTGTAAACACAGTCCAGTTCAAAGTGAATGGCACAGATCCATATATGGCAATGGCCTATTTGAATACAGGCCTACTGCAATCTCTGATTGGTTACGGCGCACCCGTCTGTGTAGAGTACCAGCTGAGTTGTGCCTGTCATTGCAATAGAATCCAACTCCGGTGCGTTCTGCCTACAACAAAATCTCTTGCATAGTTAGTTTTGTATAGTAAGTTTAGCATCGTTCATTTTGTTTTGGTATGTTGCATTGAAAGTGGCTACTACTGCGTTGATTCTATCACAGTAAAGGGCAACGTTGATAGTGTTAATTAAATAAGGGGGGAAATCTAGAAAGTTGAGTAAAGTTCAATCTCGTGCTTCTCTGCGCAGACGGATATTTCTTCTGTGCAGCTCCCCCGGCACACACACACAGCTTAAAGGGAACATTGTTCACCACTTAAGGCTAAACTTATCCCCGTAATGATCATATAATTTCTCCTGTATCATACAGTGTGTGTAACTTGTGCCCATCAGAGCTGCCACCCGTAAAGTCCACTTTGCCATCCAAAACGGTCCCGAGGGCAAGAGTGGCACCGATGATCCACACACAGTCCCCGGCGGGGGACACCCCTCCCTCCTATCCCATACCCCTAATTCCAACCAAAGCCACGGAGGCAGGGAACGAATATCAGGACGCAGATGACATATCAGGTGTGTCTCAGTAAGCTTCAGAGCATCAGTGTGTTTACAATAGACGTGGGTGAAGTCCCAGACTTGTACTTTAAACTTCTCTTCTGTCTGTCTCTACTCTCCGTCTCTCTACTCTCCAGGCCCCGAACCTAAAGATCTGCATCAGGAGCTTCGCATAGCATTACAGAGGAGGAAGGAACAGATCTACACAGGGACACCGTTTTTACGCCCTACACAAAAATAACACGCACCAACAGCAGTACCGTCAAACTGTCACCGAGGAAAACGCCCTCCTCCAGTGTAATCTTGTCTAAATCACCACTAACAGCACGTAGCTACGTCATCTACTGGATCTAGCATGGTTTTATGTCTGACATAAAGAGGCACTATACAAGCAGGGGAGTTTGTACCATCAAGTCCCAATGGCAAGGCAACACCCTGAAAATCCTCCGTGTGCCCAATGCGTGTAGAACGGGCTTCAGTGAATGACATCTAATTCAAACTACTTTTTCAAATAAGCCCTACAAAAAGAGAAACGAATCAAGTTTACACTGTAGTGATATGTAAATATCGTCTTGTTTGAACTGTTTGAATCATGCTGGCTTTTTAAATAAAAACATTTTATTTTATTTTAATTTTTACAGCTCATGCTTCTCTCGAGTTGAACATAACACAATGTTATATAGATTCTGTGTAATATCATTTTGCATAAAATTTAACACTGGCCTAGATGTCTGTGAATGGTTCATCTTTACACACACATTCAGAAATGAACTACCACACCAATGCTTCAGGAACATTGGGTAAATGTATTTTCCAAGTCACGCGCAAGAATCAACCAACATAATTCTGTTTCAAACATTATAACATAATTTTTTTCAATAATTATCTAATATAAGCATTTTTTTGTAATACTATGTCACTATTATTTGTTTGTATCATAGGTCAAAGGTTAAAGTATTTTTATCACTCAAAATAATGACAGCAGGGTTGTGAAAAAGAAAGCAAAACGCAAAGTGATGTTAACATTTCCCTCTTCATCCATCCAAAAGTATTTGCTCTCAGAGCCTCACTGCTAGTTTGACAACCTCTCCCTCCCAGTACCTCTCCCCCTCTCATTCCCACTGGACAGGCGACAGCAAATATGACAATTGCCCACAAAGTAGTTTCCACCCTATTGCTTTTACCTACCTTGCAGCCAGTACCATGTCTAACTCCCTCCCTGAATTCTGTACCCGTACTCTTTCAGTGCCCCGTTAAGACATCATCAAATAAACAAATGAACAATAAAATAATAATAATTTAACATTGCAGGATAAAAGAAAATACAATAAATTAACACTTTTGTTCCTCAATCCTCTGCCGTCGTCGTGGCTACTTCTCTAAGAGCGAAAGCTGAAGGATCCTCTCCAGCTCCTCCGCTTCCTGCTGCCTCTCCCTGTAACAGGAAACATAAGTCAATTGGCATAGAAACTGGAAGTCAATCACCCAAAATCCTTTTCCTTCCATCCTATTAATGCCCCTCTCCATGAATATGTTCAACATTTCTAGGATGGGTTCCTCTCCTCATCCTCTTGTCAGAGAACAATGGATGAACAAAGCAAGAAAACCCCTCTCTCTCACCTATCCATCTTTTCCTGCTCCCTGCACGAGAGATCCATGGCGATGCGTAGCTGCTCGTCAAAGCTGTTCACCACGGAAAACGGTCCCGGCATCCGGGGCTCAGCCACTGAGCTGTAGGAGGGAGGGGAGTTGGCTCCGGGGTCCGACGGAGAGACTGACAGGGGAGATACGGGATCTCCTTCCTCACCACCAGCCAATGAGATCGACAGGGACTCCTGGATCGCCCTATCAGAGAGAGGTAGCGGGAGGACAGTTTAAAAGGTAACGCTAGAGAGGGAAAGCCTTGTAATACATGATCTGACATGGACATGGTGAAGGGGAAATGGAGGTACCATTTCTCACCTCTCCAGCTGAGAGTCGTCTTCGTACAGTGGTGACTGTATGTGCCCAGAAACAGGACGACTGTTAGTCAGAGCTTCCCATATAGTCACCTACAGAGAGAGGCATTATTATGCATGTCTTGTACTTACTGAACTTCCATGGCAATCATCATGAAAATCTGAAGCTGATAAATATCTAAGATGTGGATCAATGACTTATATTAAACCATGGATTTGCCAGCTCTAAAACACACTTATTTCCTGTCTCACCTGGTCGCTTTCTGTCCCTGCATCCAATAGGCTCTGCTGGATGGCAAACTGCAGCAAGTTATCATCCTCATCTCTCATTGGCTCGCTGCGGCCCGGACCAAGAGTGGTGTAGTCCGGGGGTGGTTGAAAAACGGAGGGGTCCACCTCGCAGTGAAAGGGGGGGGGGGCCTGCCCTGCGAGCAGATGGACGGGGAGTTAGTGTGTGTATATATACACTGCTCAAAAAAATAAAGGGAACACTTAAACAACACAATGTAACTCCAAGTCATCACACTTCTGTGAAATCAAACTGTCCACTTAGGAAGCAACACTGATTGACAATAAATTTCACATGCTGTTGTGCAAATGGAATAGACAAAAGGTGGAAATTATAGGCAATTAGCAAGACACCCCCAAAAAAGGAGTGATTCTGCAGGTGGTGACCACAGACCACTTCTCAGTTCCTATGCTTCCTGGCTGATGTTTTGGTCACTTTTGAATGCTGGCGGTGCTCTCACTCTAGTGGTAGCATGAGACGGAGTCTACAACCCACACAAGTGGCTCAGGTAGTGCAGTTCATCCAGGATGGCACATCAATGCGAGCTGTGGCAAAAAGGTTTGCTGTGTCTGTCAGCGTAGTGTCCAGAGCATGGAGGCGCTACCAGGAGACAGGCCAGTACATCAGGAGACGTGGAGGAAGCCGTAGGAGGGCAACAACCCAGCAGCAGGACCGCTACCTCTGCCTTTGTGCAAGGAGGTGCACTGCCAGAGCCCTGCAAAATGACCTCCAGCAGGCCACAAATGTGCATGTGTCAGCATATGGTCTCACAAGGGGTCTGAGGATCTCATCTCGGTACCTAATGGCAGTCAGGCTACCTCTGGCGAGCACATGGAGGGCTGTGCGGCCCCACAAAGAAATGCCACCCCACACCATGACTGACCCATCGCCAAACCGGTCATGCTGGAGGATGTTGCAGGCAGCAGAACGTTCTCCACGGCGTCTCCAGACTCTGTCACGTCTGTCACATGTGCTCATGTGCTCAGTGTGAACCTGCTTTCATCTGTGAAGAGCACAGGGCGCCAGTGGCGAATTTGCCAATCTTGGTGTTCTCTGGCAAATGCCAAACGTCCTGCACGGTGTTGGGCTGTAAGCACAACCCCCACCTGTGGACGTCGGGCCCTCATACCACCCTCATGGAGTCTGTTTCTGACCGTTTGAGCAGACACATGCACATTTGTGGCCTGCTGGAGGTCATTTTGCAGGGCGCTGGCAGTGCACCTCCTTGCACAAAGGCGGAGGTAGCGGTCCTGCTGCTGGGTTGTTGCCCTCCTACGGCCTCCTCCACGTCTCCTGATGTACTGGCCTGTCTCCTGGTAGCGCCTCCATGCTCTGGACACTACGCTGACAGACACAGCAAACCTTTTTGCCACAGCTCGCATTGATGTGCCATCCTGGATGAACTGCACTACCTGAGCCACTTGTGTGGGTTGTAGACTCCGTCTCATGCTACCACTAGAGTGAGAGCACCGCCAGCATTCAAAAGTGACCAAAACATCAGCCAGGAAGCATAGGAACTGAGAAGTGGTCTGTGGTCACCACCTGCAGAATCACTCCTTTTTTGGGGGTGTCTTGCTAATTGCCTATAATTTCCACCTTTTGTCTATTCCATTTGCACAACAGCATGTGAAATTTATAGTCAATCAGTGTTGCTTCCTAAGTGGACAGTTTGATTTCACAGAAGTGTGATTGACTTGGAGTTACATTGTGTTGTTTAAGTGTTCCCTTTATTTTTTTGAGCAGTGTATATATATATATATATATATATATATATATATATATATATATACTTCGACTGTCATACATATGTATATATGTAAGTGCGTGTGTGGTTACCAGCCTCGGGGGCCTCCTCTGGTGTGTGTACAGTGACAGAGCTGACAGGCTCATCACAGCCACACAGGTTACTGAAGGTCACTCTAGCATTCAACACATGGAACAGAGGGATCTCTGAGAGAGAAAGAAAGAGAGATGTGAGGTGGGAAGGGCGAAAGAGAGCGATGTGAGGTGGGAAGGGCGAAAGAGAGCGATGTGAGGTGGGAAGGGCGAAAGAGAGCGATGTGAGGTGGGAAGGGCGAAAGAGAGCGATGTGAGGTGGGAAGGGCGAAACAGAGCGATGTGAGGTGGGAAGGGCGAAAGAGAGAACGGAAATCTTCAAACTCTTGTCACTTTGTTTCAGCCTAAATTGTAAAGCGCTTCCTTTTTCTTCTGATAGCACTTCCTCCTCTCAATGTCCTCTCTCTCTGGGACTGTCTGTTTCAGATCCTGACCCCAGCCTAGGAGGTATGGCCTAGGGGTCAGTTTAGGTATTAAACCTCACCTATTTTGACAGGGAAGCCAGGGGGCAGGCTCAGGGTGATGAAATCACGTAGTTTGGCAAAGTGGGCGTTAGAGATGGCCATGAGGTCAATGATGGGCGTGACCTGTTCAGCCAATGACAGAGGGTGAGCCTCACTCAACCACAGATGGGCCTTAAACCTAGAGACAGAGACAGAGCGAGAACGAGAGAGACACTTGCATTAAACATGGTGGTGATATTGTGCTTGACTGTGCGTTTGCTATGGTTATCCCGGTTATATGTTGCCACGGCAACAGCAGTACCTCTGGACCTTGCTGGTGAGCTCCACGGGGCGTCCGATGTCTCGTTCGTTGAGTTGGAACTCTGGGTCAAAGTATTCCTCAGCTGTGATGGCTGTGGGGTTATGGGGGCTGGCATACTGACACACATTACTCTGAGAGACATGGGGAGAGACAGACACACCAATGAGCACGTCCATCTGTCAGTCCATCAAAGCGCCCATCCACCACATACAACTTGAGGTGATGGTGTGTCTTTGTGAAACTCACCCCATTATGAGCGGTATGCTGCTCAGCTATCCCCAGGAAGGACTGAAGAGGAGTCTTGGTGCCTGGGAGGACAGGAGGGTTAGAACCATACTGTGGGTGTATGTATACTCTGAACAAATTAAACAGAAGCGTGTTCTGTATGTGTGTGTGTGCGCGTGTGTGTGTACCTTTGCTCTTGGACTTGTCCTGGTCCGACAGGTGCTCTGTTCTTGACCGAGTCACCAACTCCACATTAGTGGCGCTGTATACCTGAAACAAACCAAAGAAAAAAGTATTTTAAATGTCAACAAACTCTGTTTTTTATTAGAAGCATTTTTAAGGTCCAATAGGGCTCACCTTTGCTTCGTAGCCGCTGACCGCCTCACTCTTCTCAGAGCGCCAGCCCCAAATACCAGACTTGTTCCTGTGCAGTAAAGAGCAGGAGAGAAGCATAAGGAGAGAGACCAGGTAGGTGAGTATGTTGGCTGTGTGAAGTAGCTACCTCTTGAAGGCGATGTGTGTGTGTGTGTTACCTCTCGAAGGCGATGTGTGTGTGTGTTACCTCTCGAAGGCGATGTGTGTGTGTGTTACCTCTCGAAGGCGATGTGTGTGTGTGTTACCTCTCGAAGGCGATGTGTGTGTGTGTTACCTCTCGAAGGCGATGTGTGTGTGTGTTACCTCTCGAAGGCGATGTGTGTGTGTGTTACCTCTCGAAGGCGATGTGTGTGTGTGTTACCTCTCGAAGGCGATGTTGCGTGTGTTGAGGTGTGTGGAGACGATGGGAGAGGTGAGTCTCTGGGCAGTGTTCTCCTGGGTGGGCAGCATGGCAGCCAGGAGAGATGGGGCGTCCCGCGGGGAGAGAGACAGAGGCTCGGTGTACACCACCTGCTTGTCATGGTCCACCTCCATCACCATGGCACCATTCTCTATGGAAACAACACACGTTCCCATGGAGACAAAACACACTTTTATCACCATTCAACCGGTCGCTATGGAAACAACACAAACCACCATGAGGCTACCACGCATTCCAAAACAGAAATGCAACAGATGAAACGTAGTGTGGAATAACTAGCCATATCACCAGTGTGTCATACCTTCGCCCTTAAAGATGTAGCTGCGACGGCCCTTGAGCCAGGTCATGTGCTCGAAGCCCAGCAGAGTGGTGTCAACCCGCAGACACGAGCCACTCTTCCACACGCGGTACACATCACTGGGACAGACCTTGGAGACCAGGGGTACTGAGCGAGGAAGGGAGGGGGGAGATGGATGGGGGGACAGAGAATTTGTGGCATTAATACCACTGTAAAGACTTCAGTGCATCACAGTGACAGTAGAATTGGGAGCTAATGCTCTGTGTGGTGCTGAAATCGACCACTGGGAGACCATCGGAAACTCACCCCAACTGGTGAACTCCCATTTCATCTCCACGTAAAAATCCCGAGCCTGAAAAAGGGGAGTGTGTTTCAGGTATCTGTGCAATGGTGTATCTGATTGACAGGTGTGTTACCTTTGTGTGTTATATGTGGATGAACTGAAGACTGCAAAGTGTTTTTCTTCATTTATTTAACTTGGCAAGTCAGTTAAGAACAACTTCTTATTTACAATGACGGCCTAGGAACAGTGGGTTAACTGCCTTGTTCAGGGTCAGAACGACAGATTTTTTATCTTGTCAGCTCGGGGATTCGATCTAGCAACCTTTCGGTGTGTTATATTTACATTTTAGTCATTTAGCAGACGCTTTTATCCAGAGTGACTTACAGGAGCAATAAGGGCACCGACAGATTTTTCCCTTAGTCGGCTCGGGTATTCAAACCAGCAACCTTTCGGTTACTGGCCCCAACGCGCTTAACCGCTACGCTACCGGTCTTACCTGTCTTAGCTTGCTGAGCAGTTCTGGGATGCCAGCCAGTCTCTCTGTGGCTCGCTTGAAGTCCCTGTACTGAAGCACCAGCTGACAAAGCTCGGGGTCCCCTGTGCTCACTGCCTCCTGCAAAACTGGACATAGGGTCATTCCATTTGATTTCAATCATTTTTTGACCCTTTTGATTTGAACAAAATGTTCCATACACACTTAGGCATGGTAGAAGTGGTCGGAAAGTAACTGTTTGTACCTAAATGCCAAAACATTCAGGAGCAAGAGTTCAAAGTTGACCCATTTTGCATACCACACAATACCATGAGACATCCAAGTCTTCATCACTGGAAAATATTAACAGTTGAGTTTGAAATCATTTAAAAAGGTTACCATCAGGGTTATCAAACTATTTTATAATTTATTTTAAAGCATTTAAAAAAAAAAAATTTTTTTACCTTTAATGGGTGAACTCAGATTTTTTTCATTTTCGCATATGTTGTAGCTTAGACCCTAGATTCAAGTAGCCATACCTTCAAAATCATTTCGTTGTCACGCCTCCCTTGGAGTTCTGGAGAATTTTGTATTGGCCAAAATGGTTTGAATAGACCGCTGATTTATTGGATGTTACATTTCAACAACCCTCTCCCACATGCTTGTTGGTGATATGTGTTCATCCCTTTTTTCAGACCCGGTAGGACACATTTTGCAGAGTTGTTCCGTATGCTAGTTTGCAACCTTGCAGAAAATGGAAGAAAACCTGGAGGAAAAAATGAATTCTGTTTTGCCAGAAGTGTGTTCTATGCACAAAATCGGCATACATCGACATATTTTGAATAGGTTTTAAAATAAGCGATTTCCCAACCACTCATGCACTGTCCCCAGTGGCGGCTGGTGGGAGGAGCTATAGGAGGACAGGCTCATTGTAATGGCTGGAATGGAATGGAACAGTATCAAACACATGGAAACGCTGTTTGACTCTGTTCCATTAATTCCATTCCAGCCATTAATGAGCCCGTCCTCCTTTAGCTCATTACACCAGCTCCACCCAAGCAAGGCATTTGATTGGTTTGACGTGTTGCGAGGTGTCACTGATTTACAGCGGGCTCCAACCCCTATTTAGCAAATAGGTTTTCGATGAGGCTATTAAGAACCTCATCTACATAATCTGTGGTGTTTGTGTTGTGTCCGCCCTCGGTTAAGACAGTGCATTTCAAATCATAGAAATAAATTTAATAGAATGGATTTACAGTATCCCTTCAGACCACTGCAATGTAGCTGGTACACCATTCAAATGTAAATTGAATTGATGTTTTAACTTCCAATTACTTACACAAAGATGGCTGCTGGTCCACCTACAGTCGTCTTAAATATGGAATGTCTATTCTATTATCTAGGTTTCCTATGGAAGACCGACTGTATTATTTAAAACAACTGATATTCTAATTCAAGTCAACATTATCTGATGTGTGGACCTAACGATCTTTGTGGTACCATAGACTTCAAGGAGAGTAGGGCAGCCCTTTGAGAACCTTTATCTCCTGAATGTTTTGGCATTCAGTTCCAAAAAGTCACTTTCTGACAACTTCTACGATGGGCAAATATAAATATGGAAAGTTTCGTTCAAACCAAAAATGTTTGCGGTCAAAACGTAATTCAAATCAAATGGAACGACCCCCCAGACACACGATATTAACCCACATAGCTATCCTTCAAAACAAACAGACTGCAATATAAATGACCCTGCTTTGTCTATGGAGAACACTATTCTTCCCAGTCATTCCCCAGTTTATACACTCACTAGTCCAACTCTGCGCGTTGCAGTGCGTCGGGTCTGCGCAGTGTCGGAGCAGCACACGGGTTGATTCAAGGTGGCCCAGACACACCGCCAGCTCTAGCGGGGTGCGCCCCCGCGGGTCTAAACGCTCCACATTCTCCTGTGGAAAAACAGCCCTGGTGGGTCATGAAAGCTGGGCACGCCTGTCAGCGGTGCGGCAGCTGTTAAAATCAAAACAGTAATGGTTGAAAAAGAAAAGAAACTGATGTTACTACCCCCCGGTTGACCTACCTCGTTTTGCTGTAGTTCACGTTCAAGCTCAATGTATTGGTTGTTCCAAACCAGAAAATGTAAAGGAAACGCCTCTTGAGCCATTGTTGTTTATCTATAGCTAGCTGCTAGCAAACTAATGATGTTACCTAGCAACTTGCTAGCCAGCTTTCAGTGTTTCACTTCACAGCAGCAGCAAACTTGTGATTTCCAGCGGTAAGAAACGTGGAAGTACACGTGCACAAAAGAAAAAATCGCAAACTAGCAATATTCTACGGGATAAAACTGGTAACTAGCAAAGTAGCTAACGCAATTAGCAAGAAGCTATGAGTATGTACCGTTTGAAATACATGGCTAGCTAGCTCTCTTCTACCCATTAGTCAGGTAAGCTAGCTAACTGGGTAAAATCATGACAGTACTTGGTTAAAATCATGACAGTTCTTATTTTCCATTCCAGCTTGCTGGTTAGCTAGCTGACATTGCACGCCTGACCATGTCAACCATTAGTCTCGCAATGCCGATTGTAACAAACGATGGACTCAAGTCCTGACGATGTCTTAGCTAGCAACTCCTATCATCACCCTCTCGCTTTCGCGATGGGTTTTTTTCTGATCCTGTGCTGTCAAAATAATAGACCAATATACGGCCTATTTGGATTTCACATCCAGGTCACTCGAGTCGATGATACCTCCGATGATATCAATGTGTCTTTTCGGTGTTCATATTTCAGGGAACAACAAAACCCTATTAAACAGTCCAGTATTCTTAACAAAAACAGACCGCAGCATCTGCGACAAAATGCACCCCAGTTTGTATTATTTATTTATTTTTCGCGTCGCTTCAGCTCCAGGTTATGGCTAGCAGTTGGAGGGAAGGGCGTGATGCATATTGCCATACAATCGAAGGCGTACACAACTGCACTATCCCACTTTTACACCAGCTGCTTAGTAGTGTGGTGGTGGGGCAATAGTGAGAAAATCTATTTTAACCTAATAAAAAGTAGGGATTACATGTATGCAGGCTTCAATTCTGGTCCTGGGGACCCCAGGCTCTTGTTCCAGCCCAGCACACCTAATTCACCAAATCACCTGACATTGGAACAAAAGTTGCCAAACCCTGTAGATCCCCCAGGACCATATTACTCATGTGCTCATCAATTAACCCATTGTGAAATGAGTCTGCACATATGTGGACCTGTTCTCTAATATCAGCCCCCCAAAATAATCACTTACATCTGGCACAGTTGATCTTTAATTTTTAATTTTCTTAAAAATAAAAAAAATAAACCAAAAAACATAAGTGAAAAAGATTTCTGAAAATAATTACAATGCTACAGGATTTTCTCTTCATCTTCTAAAATAGGGAAACATTTAGACAAAAGTATATATTTATATTCTTTTTAGATTTGGCAGTGAGGGAGTGGGGTGGGTAAGAAATAAGTATCCATTAGAAGAACTAGACTGAATGGTAACAGGGCAGAATAATGACAGCAAATCATACATTTATACACTGAATCCTAGCAGGTGAAACAGAAAGGAACTCACATTTTATCCATGGGAAACAGAAAATGCATCAAAGTGGGGTGAGGGGCATGTCCTAAAATAGAGACGGTTGTCCTAGATTCATATTTGTACAAAACAGGGAGAGTTTTGGGAGTGATAGCACCTGAATTCTAACTGTTGTTTGAGATCGCACCATTTACCCTGTCACCCCCCTTTCTCCCTTTCATTCATACCCCGCCCTTGTTTTGGAGTGGTCTCGTCAACACGTCGATTGCCCTCTCGCGCCGTCCCTGAATCCCTCATAGGCGCACCCCTCTGTCTCAGGATGGAGCGACCTGACCAAAGTACTCCTGGAAGAGTTAGTCCACAACCAACACCTTTTGGGTTAGAGACGGCCTTGTCATAAAGCACTTAGAACCACTAGGGTAAGGAGGGAACCCTGTCTGGCATGACACCTAGCAACCCCAGCCACCCTCACGGGAACCCCCGACCTCCCCACTTTAATCACGCAGCGTAGGCGCCTGAACGCAAACACCTGAGTCTCGTGTCTGGTTTAGTCAAAAAATGTATACAACATGGAAAGAAACCCATCTCCCACTAAGTGTGTAGTAACTAATCACTCCTTTCCTACTCCCTTCTGAGAGTGCGGGGGATTTTTAAGCCTCCCTTGTCCTTCTACAGTCTTTTCTCTGTACCCGACCTCTCCCTGTAACCCCCTGTCCCAGACAGAGGCGGCGGGCCTCTAGGATATCCTCTGGATCAGCTTGTCCTCTGATAGGCAGTAGAGGGCGTTGACGGACAGCTCCGAGATGAAGGCCTCGCAGGCTTTGCGGGAGACACCCTTGCATTCCCGCAGGTCCAGCAGGGAGAGGCAGGAGAGCCGGCGGAGGTACCGCAGACACGCGTCCGTCAGCTTACTGCAGCCTGGGAGATAGAGACACAGCGGTGCTCAATATGAACGACAACTCAGTAGCAATCCTGTGTGTGTGTGTGTGCTGTGCGAGTCCAAGGCTTACCCCCCAGGTTGAGCTCAGTGAGTGTATTGCGTGTGGAGGAGCCCACGGCAGTGAGCAGGTTGATGGAATGATCCGTGAGGCCTCCGCAGTGGGACAGGTCCAGACGGGTCAGCAGGGGCATGTGTCTGATCACCAGCCTCAGAGTGGAGTCACTGATCTCCAGCCCTGCCAGACGGAAAGACTGCATGTTCCTCAGCTGACTGCGGTTATCACAACCTAGAGAGAGACAGAGAGGGGGACGGGATTAGGGCCGAAAGAGGGAGGGAGAGGCCGGAGGAGAAAGAGGTGACAGCGGAAGAGAGAAAAGAAGAGGGAGAGGACTGAGAATATGTGTGTCCGCTGCTGACTCCAGAGGGACATAGCTAATTAACACGGTATGACAAGGGATTTATCCAAACAGTACTTAATTCAAAACAGAAAACGGTGTTGGGGGGGGCTCTCACCTGGGGGGTTGAGCAGGTCTCGGATCTGTCCATCTTTCACCCCGTCGGCCCAGCGCAGGTCCAGCGTGCGCAGGAGGGGGCAACTGGTCGAGCTCAGAGCCGAAATAGAAGACCAGGAGCACCCAGACAACATGAGATCCTTCAGCCCTGAGCCGGAGAGAGAATCACATCTCCAATGTGAGTAATACTTCAAGTGTGTGTCTGTCTGTCTGTCTGTGTGTCTGTCCGTCTGTCTGTCTGTACCTGGCAGGCGGTTGACGAGCCACGTGAGTTGTTTCTTGGAGATGGAGGTCCAGGAGAGGTCCAGGGCGACTGGCTGGCGTTTGATGATGCCCGACAGGGCCTGAGGACTGATTGCTTTAGACACGGTCAGATTGATCCTCATCCACAGCCTCTTATCCAGGCTCCTGCACCAGAACACATTTCAAAAGGTTTTTTACCAAGCACCCATACACTCTTGCACATACAGACGCATGAATAGTTACCACAGCTCTTGCGGTTATCAATGCGTGTGTGTGTGTGTATAAAATGCATTGTAAAATGTTTCTCCCTTACCATTTGTACCAGTTCTTGCAGACGGCCATGCAGACACAGAGCTCAGCACGAGTCAGGTAACGGAAGACTGATACCCACACCTCCCTCTCACAGCCCGGTTCGCTCCCTCCATCCGCCACCTCCCTCTCCCCATCCTGTAAAGCCGACAGAGGGAGGTGTAGCGGAGGAACCCGGGAGGAGGAAGCGCCGTTGTTTGTCCTCTCTGGTCTGCCCGGCCTCGTTCTCCTCTCGTCTTGATGGGAGCCGCCTGTGTGTGTGTTGCTTCCCCGGATGTGTGTGTGTCTGTCTGAGCGTGCAGGGTCTGGGGCGTGGTTCCTGAGGGGTGGTCGGGCCAGATTCTTGCGTTGTGTGTAAATCTGTCCGGGAGGGGCAGGGCGGGGGGTGACTGCAGCCTCCAGTTTGGGGACGATGGCCCCTGGATCATGTTTGGCCCTCGACGGCTGTAGGGTCACAGTGAGATACGAGCCCTTCATGAAGTCGTCGCTAATGTCCGACACTACGAGGACCGGTGGCTCCGCCTGTGCCTGTCCTCCTTCCCTCCAGTCTTCATCCATCTCCTCCTCCTCTTCTCCGTTTTGGTTGGACTCCCCACTCCCCCCCTCATCTTCTTTGGCTGTTCCGCTTCCTCGTCTCTGCGGCCGGTTTTCTTTGTCCCGTCTGCCACTCCGCACGCCGTTCTCCCTGTCCTCCTCCTCCTCATCACTACTACAACTACTGCTGCTGCTGCTGCTGCTGGTACTGCTATCACTCTCTTCCTCTGCTCCACCATGTCTCTGTCCTCCTCTTCCTCTGCCTGCTGCTCCTCCTCTGAGCCGTACTCCTCGCCCTTGCCCCCTGCGCCCCTCTCCCCTGCCTGCGGGGGCCAGGCTGAGGGAGGGTTGGGGGGGCTGGAGTCGTGCCCCTGTAGGGGAGCCTCTGAAGGACCCTCGGCCCCGGGACAGTCTGCCGACGGGGGAGTGAAGGCGAGAGGACACCCCTCTCTGGAGGTGGGCCAGACGCTGGGAGCCCAGGAGCTTGTGAGAACGCTCCAGAGACGGCGTCTGCTTCTGTAGAGAGGAGGAGTAGAATAGGTGAAACAATGCTTTGGTTGGAATAATCATACACTGGTTTAGAGAGATACGGTGCTTTAAAATAGGCTGCATGTGCTTACCGATTCTAAGATCGTGCTGCGCTCCAGTTTGATCTGCAACACAAAGACAGAGATTTAAAATTAGATGACTTGGCGAAAAATTATTGTACCATTCAAAAAAAACTTGCGCCGCCCCCCCCCCTTCTCGTTCTCCCTCTCTCACACTCTTCCGGAGTCGTAGCTCCAGTGCGCCGGCTCTCTTCCTGTTCTGTTGTTGCTGCAGTAGCAGCCGCTGAGAGGGAGGGGGCGCCCTCCGCTGGGACAGAGAGGACGTCAGGGGGGGTCTGCCACGTCGCCCCTTCCTTAACCCACCTCCTGCCTCCCCTACTTCTATCCCTTCCCGGTGGGCATGCTTTGACGTAGTGAGAGAACCTGTAGACGCCATGCTGTCCTCATCACTGCTGGACGACTGAGACCGAGAGGGAGAGCGTAAGAGAGAGAGGCAACATCACAAAACAGGTATTAATATAGTTGGTGGGTATCATCTTACAGGGACAGAAGAATAGACACACAGAGAGAGAGCCACACACAGAGAGAGCGAGACAGAGCCACACACAGAGAGAGCGAGAGAGAGAGATCGAGCGAGCCACACACAGAGCGAGAGAGACAGAGCCACACACAGAGCGAGCGAGAGAGACAGAGCCACACACAGAGAGAGCGAGAGAGACAGAGCCACACACAGAGAGAGCGAGAGAGACAGAGCCACACACAGAGAGAGCGAGAGAGACAGAGCCACACACAGAGAGAGCGAGAGAGACAGAGCCACACACAGAGAGAGCGAGAGAGACAGAGCCACACACACAGAGCGAGAGAGACAGAGCCACACACACAGAGCGCGAGAGAGAGCGACACACAGAGCGCGAGAGAGAGCGACACACAGAGCGCGAGAGAGAGCGACACACAGAGCGCGAGAGAGAGCGACACACAGAGCGCGAGAGAGAGCGACACACAGAGCGCGAGAGAGAGCGACACACAGAGCGCGAGAGAGAGCGACACACAGAGCGCGAGAGAGAGCGACACACAGAGCGCGAGAGAGAGCGACACACAGAGCGCGAGAGAGAGCGACACACAGAGCGCGAGAGAGAGCGACACACAGAGAGAGCGACACACAGAGAGAGCGAGAGAGACAGAGCCACACAGAGAGAGCGAGAGAGACAGAGCCACACACAGAGCGCGAGAGAGAGCGACACACAGAGCGCGAGAGAGAGCGACACACAGAGCGCGAGAGAGAGCGACACACAGAGCGCGAGAGAGAGCGACACACAGAGCGCGAGAGAGAGCGACACACAGAGCGCGAGAGAGAGCGACACACAGAGCGCGAGAGAGAGCGACACACAGAGCGCGAGAGAGAGCGACACACAGAGCGCGAGAGAGAGCGACACAGAGCGCGAGAGAGAGCGACACACAGAGCGCGAGAGAGAGCGACACACAGAGCGCGAGAGAGAGCGACACACAGAGCGCGAGAGAGAGCGACACACAGAGCGCGAGAGAGAGCAACACACAGAGCGCGAGAGAGAGCAACACACAGAGCGCGAGAGAGAGCGACACACAGAGCGCGAGAGAGAGCGACACACAGAGCGCGAGAGAGAGCGACACACAGAGCGCGAGAGAGAGACACACAGAGAGCGAGAGAGAGACACAAGGAGCGAGAGAGAGACACACACAGTGCAAGAGAGAGCGAGAGAGAGCGAGAGAGACACAGAGAGCGAGAGAGACATAAGGAGCGAGAGAGAGACACAGAGCGCGAGAGAGACACAGAGCGCGAGAGAGAGCGAGAGAGACACAAGGAGCGAGAGAGACACAAGGAGCGAGAGAGAGACACACAGAGCGCGAGAGAGAGCGAGAGAAACACACGGAGCGAGAGAGAGACACACACAGTGCAAGAGAGAGCGAGAGAGACACACAGAGAGCGAGAGAGACACACACAGTGCAAGAGAGAGCGAGAGAGACACACAGAGAGCGAGAGAGAGACACACACAGTGCAAGAGAGAGCGAGAGAGCGAGAGAGACACACACAGTGCAAGAGAGAGCGAGAGAGACACACAGAGAGCGAGAGAGACACACAGAGAGCGAGAGAGAGACACACACAGTGCAAGAGAGAGCGAGAGAGAGCGAGAGAGACACACACAGTGCAAGAGAGAGCGAGAGAGACACACACAGTGCAAGAGAGAGCGAGAGAGACACACAGAGAGCGAGAGAGACACGTGCGCGTGTCTCTCTCGCACTGTGTAATCTGACATTTGAAACGTCTCTATTCCTTTGAAACTTTTGTGAGTTGAATGTTGACTGTTCATTTCACTTTGGTTAATGAACATATGTTCCCCATGCCAATAAAGAAATGATGGGATACCTCTGATGAGGAGCCATCTTTGTCCTGGTAACATTTGGGACACTCCCAGCAGCTGGGCAGGTCCTTGTTGATCCTGCCCTCCCCTGGCACCTGAGAGAGGAGAATGAACAGCTATAAACACCTGACATACACACAGAGGACTGTTATAAGCACCTATAACACCGCCATCATCCTCAAGGGCCATTTGAGTTCGGGACCCCCTCGTGTGGGATACGAAAGAAAATATGTATTGGAAGTACATGCTGCACAAGAGGGATTTTACAGTGTACATTGTAGTACAGGTATATACACGTCTCTGCTGGTGCGAGGCCTGGTCACCTTGATGCAGTCGGGGTGGGCGATCTGAGCACAGTTGGAGCATTCCATCAGGGTTGTGGAGGAAGGGCTAGCGTCCGCCAGCTCCTGCTTCCCCTGGCCCTCTCCACAGAGAACACACACCGCCGAGTTGGGCAGGCCAGGCTGGAGACGGGGAGAGACAACGGTCAACATGCTATAAACACACACAGGGCGTGAAGTCGGTGCACTGGATACTCACAGCGAGACACTGCCGCATCATGCAGCCTTTCTTCATGCGCCCGGGTCCTCCGAACCTCCTCATGTCCCTGCAGAAGTTGCATTCGCCGCACTCCTCCCTCTGGCAGCCCGCACAGCGTTTGCAACGCACGCGCCGCCGCCTCAGGGCCGAGATGGAGGCGGCGGGCCTGGCCGGGCGCGGGACCGTGGGCTTGTGGGGCGTGGCCGGGCGCGGGCGGTCCACCGGCGAGGGGGAAGGGGGCTGGTACCACGACGGCTGGCCGGGGAAGGTGGGAGCAGAAGGGAGGAAAGTTGAGACGTCTGCCCCGTGTTGTTGAGGGCTTGACTGTGGTGACTAAACGCATGTACGCGCGCATGCGCGCATGTCGGGTGAGTGTTTGAACGCGTGTGTACGAGAGGCACGTGCCCTCTTGGCTCACCCTCTTGGGCCACTTGACGATGGGCTTCCCAGTGTAAGACAGCTTGGGGTCGTCGTGGCGGTGGTCCTCCAGAAGAGCCTAAACAGGACACAAGCCACGTAAAAAAGTCAAGACTATTGATTGAAAGATTTGATTTGTTGCGTTACAAAGTGGGGTTAAAATGGATAAAATTGTCAACGATCTACAGAAAATACCAATGTCGAAGTGGAAGAAAAATGTGAACATAAAAATAAAAAAGGTATATTTATCTTGGATTAGATTAAACCCAGAGTCAATACTTTGTAGAAGCACCTTTGGCAGCGATTACAGCTGTGAGTCTTTCTGGGTCAGTCTCTAAAGCAGTGTTCACACTGGCAGTGTGAAGTGACTCAAATCCTTTTTATCTGCATATCCGATTCCAATCTGTACTTTTACCTGCTGTCTGAACAGCCAATAAGCACATGTAATCAGATATTTCAAGCCACCTTTGTAGGATCGTGGTGGCCCAACACCCTATTAAAACCCTTTACACTCGTACCCGTATAAGGGTTGAAATGGCAGATTTTGGCACTGATAAAACGCCTAAATTGGCACACAGTAACGTGTTCTAAACGACGTCAGAGCTCAGGCTCTGTGCTTCACAGCGCTGTATGGGTTTTTGACTGACAGACGTTCTGAACTTGGGTATCGCACGCGACAAGAAGTAGTTCACATCCCTCATGGTAATTGGGAAACTTTTGCACAAAAAGAATTGTTCGAGTGAGGGAAATGCTGTAAATTAAAGGGCTCTATGTATTTTGAAAGATCAGACGTTGAGGATTTTATTAATAATAGTAGCAAGCCAAACACACGTGAGTCCAAACGTGCACTTCACATTTCCATATCCTAAAACTGGTGTAAACGTTTATGATCACTGTGTTTGATGGACAATTACAAGATTACATGGCGTCATATCCAGGGTTGTTCTGAACAAAACGAGACTGTCTATTGTGAGGAAAACTTGCAGCGGAACACGCACCCATACCTCCTTTCTATGCGCACCAAAACTAGGACCCGTTTCTCAGAACTGTCTTGTGAAAGCCTAACACTAAAATTGTACTTTAGAACTTGGCTAGTCATGTTGGCAATAGAAAAAGCTTTCAAATGATGCCCACCTGACCCAGATTGCGATTGATAAAATTGCGTAAACAATTGGCGGGGACCCGGGGTTGTGTTCCAAACAAAACTACACGTGTACTTGTTCTAGTTCCTCAACGGTACATCTTGGAAAAGTAAAAAAAGTACCTTACAGTTGAAGACTCTTCTTTGAGTCATAAAAGCGCATTGAAATGACTTAGGAACTGCACACTCTGGAGAGGTGTGGCCACTTGCAGACTCCAGTAAGTCCTCTCACTCAAACCCGTGTCATTTTTTAAAATCTTGTTGCATTTACCCCACATGTTCTAGGAATATTCTTATGTTACTGAATGTATCCAGAATATTTTCAGATTTTGTTATCAACAAAATGCTTCGAAAAGTACAGTAAATGTAAAATGCACAAAATGTTTGGATTCATTCTGTCCTCAACTTTGGTCAAATAAATTCTCATAATCCCCAAACTATTCCCTTTCAATTGCTACCATGGTTATGCATTTCATATTTCTTCTGTAAAAAACATATCAAATTTAGCCCCATCCACATAACCCTTTACGCTCGTGGGAATTGGCCTAAGACCATGTTGACGTTTCCTTTATTTTGGTAGTTTCCTGTAGGTACACACTACTGTAAATGACTTTAGGTGAAAGCATCTGCTAAACGGAATACATGATATTATTATATTCTAGACTGGTGCCCTGTACCCACCCGTATGTCGTGGAGCAGGGCGGGGGCGTTGCGGATGCCTGCGGGGACACACTTCTTGTGGGCTGGCAGCTCCTCCAGCTTCCCCAGCAGGTTCCACAGCCCCTCCAGCTCCAGGGGGGTCAGGTTTACCCTCACCCCCAGCTTAGTGGCACCCAGAGCGGGGGAGACATCCTCGTCGCTCTCTTCCATTTTGACCTTGCTCTCCCTTTCCTCCTCCTTTCCTTCCTCATCATCGTCTCCGTCTTTGTTCTCCTCCGAAGTGCTGTTTTTCACGTGTCCGTTGAGCTTGTTCTCCGAGGAGTCACGAGTCAGACCTGAGAGGGACAAAAACAGAGGGATTAAAACGAGAAGAGAGAGCAAATGAGAAACAGAAAAATATCAACTGTTGTGCGTGCGTGTGTACACTCACCAACACCGAGCGAGTGCTTCTGGAACTCAGGGGTGAGGTGAGAGGTGTTGGTCAGACAGTAGAGGTATCTCTCCAGCACGTACCAGCACATCTCATAGTAGAAGGGGTATCGGAACTTAGCCGGGACCTGGACAGCAGAACACATGAGATATTGAAGGGAAGTGACTACTCTCACCTGTAGTCAACAAGTAATAGTCAGTCCCCCACCCTCATTGAGTAGTACACGTGCATGTGCAGTGGAGTTCTGTGTGACGCGTGTGCGGTAGTGTACTCACTCGTGTGCGGTCCTCGATGTTGTAGATGTTGAGCTGCATGGGGATGTTGAAGCTGTGGAGGAAGTTTCCCCCAAACACCAGCGTGTCCTCAGGGGTGTACACAGCATGGATCCAACCTAGACATCAACAGTGGAGGAGGTTAGATGGGGGAACAAAAATGTACCGTGTGTATCAGTGTGTGTACGTACCCGAGGGGATCATGAAGGTATAGCCCTGCTTCAGCTCAATCCTCTGACAGTCCCGAGCCTTGTCTCCCAGGAAGATGTCCCCTTGTTTCCCTGACAACACCCAGTCCTCATACAGCTCCAGGTTCTGGGGTGTGGGTGGGATCAGCCAGAACACCTACAGGAGGAGGCCAGAGGTCAAGATTGGGATAGCCATAGAGATGCAATAGAATACTAGAATGGCCTAAGCTCTAGTTCTCCTGGGTGTCGTCTCACCTTGCCCCCCCGCAGGATGTGGTACCAGACCGACGTACCACCAAAGTCAACGTGGAAGTCTGTGAAGCAGCCCTGGACACTCATCAGACAGTACCTGAAGGAATATACATCTTTATACCGTACATCAACCAGCATTAAAAACAAAGACGTGTGTTAAATGAACTCACGCTCCACGCACAAACACCGCATTGTTACGGTAGGGTAAACATTTTAAAATTAAGTGGTTGAGTACATGTGGAATGAAAGCCATAAAAAGGTGCAGGTTCGGGACTCACTTCTGCACTTTGGGATACTGCATGTCTATGATGGAGTTGGTTGAGTCTCTCTGTCTCTCCTTCAGGTGCCGTGGCCACATGTTGTCCACCCAGTCGATCAAATCCACCTGGGGAGAGGGAGGGATGTCAGCAGGGACATGCGCCACTGAGTGGAAGTGATAGCCCAGTGTTTACAATGGTCAGACACCTGAACTTGCTATGTGATTGTTTGGTGTTTGACAAGGTTTTCTGGTTTGTAGTACCGAGGGATTAGTGCTTCGAGGTCGGTTCGGTTTTGGTTCGACTATTTAAAGAGTATCACAATTTTTCGACTTTGATTGTTTTTTTTAAACATTAAATGCATTATTAAATAATGACACTACAGTGACTTTTTAATGGAAATTCCAAAGACAAAAATAGTGAACATTCAATTGCCAAAACTAAATTTCACCTTGCCTCTGATCAGATCCACATTGCATAGACATCAATAGAAAAATAGAAAATTACTATGAAATCCAATATTTCAGTTGTGTTTATTACTTCAGTCAGCCAGGAGCAGTCAGCCAGGAGCAGTCAGCCAGCCAGGCCATCTAACATTATTCTCCCCCACACTGTACTGTCTTTAGTCATCCTACTAGTTCTTCAAAGTAGATAAGATACAACTTCCTGAACAGTCTCTGTCTCTCTCCTCATTGTGTTGTGTACATTCCTCTCTCATACGGTCTGTGTATATCTAACATAACGTAGCAGGCGTAAACGTGTATCTGTCCAGAGATCTGAATATAATGAGGAGATGCTCATGTCTCCGCTCTAACAAAGGGAGTCGTTGTCCCAAAGGCGACAAGGCAGGCGACAAGCTTAGGTCCAAAACGCATTGGGCTTATTTTGGACAGGTTTTGGGGAGAGTGAAACCGTTCGCCTCTTCCTCTCTGTTCGAGCCAGGAAAAAACAAGCTAAATGGATTATGGACACTGTAGTCATTTTCCAGGGTTCTGTGCTGAATTAGATGGAATATTTGCTTAATAAAAACCCCAACTACCTTCAGTCCAGCGTCCCACATAGTTCTGGACTTGATTTATTTAGTGAATTAAACAGCGAGTTGGGCTTACAAAAAACGAAATGGAATTAAAGTAATTGAACAGACGTCGGTAATTTAGATATTTAATAACTGAAAAAATATACACTACCGTTCAAAATTTCTAAGTGGCCCAAAACTTATCTTGTTTTTGAAAGATAAGCACATTTTATGTCCTTTAAAATCACATCAAATTGATCAGAAACACAGTGTAGACATTGTTAATGTTGTAAATGACTATTGTAGCTGGAAACAGCTGATCTTTTATGGAATATACACATACGGAGCACCAGCATTTGTGGGTTTGATCCCACAAATGCTGATGCTCCAGATACTCAACTAGTCTAAAAGGCCAGTTTTATTGCTTCTTTAATCAGGACAACCGTTTTCAGCTGTGCTAACATAATTACAAAAGGGTTTTCTAATGATCAATTAGCCTTTTAAAATGATAAACTTGGATTAGCTAACACAGGAGTGATGGTTGCTGATAATGGGCCTCTGTACAACTATGTAGATATTCCATTAAAAAGAAAATCTGCCGTTTCCAGCTAGAATAGTCATTTACAACATTAACAATGTCTACACTGTATTTCTGATGAATTTGATGTGATTTTAAAGGACATAAAATGTGCTTTCCTTTCAAAAACAAGATCATTTCTAAGTGACCCAAAACTTTTGAACGGTAGTGCATATAATGTTGCTTAATCACTCAGCACTACTGGTTTGTGTGCGCGCGCCTGCGCGTGTCTTACCGAGGCGGGTCGTTTCACCAGGTTCTCCAGCTTGGTGTGACTGAACTCCAGGCTGATGACGTTATAGAGCTTATCTCGCTCCGAGGGCGGGGTCTCGTAGTACCGCCGCCATTGGGCCATGGACATCTCGATGCCCTTCTGAGTGGTCACATCCATAACGTCAACCATCCTCCGACTGCCTATGACAGAAGGGGACAGGCAAAGGGCAGGGAGAATTACTTACAGAGCCTGCAGCACTGTTTTAAAAATCAGATGAAATCAGCAGCCGTGAGTTCATAAGAGTGTTCATAGTTTGGGCCTTACCTACAAACAGCTTGACGTCACTCACACTGAAATCAGAGTCTGGCATCCTGACAGAATAAGAGAAAGGGAGAGAGAGAGAACAAGAGGGGGGTTGTTAAATAAAGCTGGAGAATCAGAGTGAGCCAGCAGTTATATTTCCATCTCCCACAGATCTGCAGAGAAGGAGGTGGGCTAGATAATTAGAAGACGAAGAGTGACCTACTCTAAGCCGAGGCCGTCTTTTTTCTCAAAGATCAGAGGGTCTCTCAGCCCCTCCCTCTGGATGTACTCGAACGTGAAGTCTGCAGAGAAACACACGTTACCCTCAACAATGCAGGGCAGGCACACCAAGAGTAATCCAAGAAGTAGAACCATAATTAGGGCCATGTTTTTTTGCCAGATTACAAAACCAACAAGCTTTTCCAGGTCAAGATCATAAACATAGGAGAAACTGGGTTATGCCTCTGTAAGGGATATCATAGCGTGGTTTGACCCCTGACCTTTTCCCTCCATGTGTTTAACCAGGTTGGAGTTGAACCGGTCACTCTGCAGCTTCTCATCCAGGTCAAAGGTCCGCTTCCCCTCAATCTCATCGTCCGAGATCCCGTCATCGAGGTAGCGCCGCCGCGTCCCCGTACGCTAGTGACACAAAGCAGAAACTCAACTCGTATCCAGGGCTGTGATGATAATTGAATAACCGTGTGACTGACGGTTGTGGACAAAGACCGCCATGAAAATAAAATAACTGTCAAAACCGTTTAAATAGTCTTACATTTATTTTAGGATATAAAAAAATATATATATAGTTTACTAAGTGAGTGTTTACTAATGATTATAAGCAATTGTTTTGCTAGCCTAGTCTGTCTATTAAACGGTCTATCTCATCCTCTTTCCAACTCGCCTTTGATGCTCAGGCAGCAAATTCACGAGATGCGTGGGTGTGTAGAGCGCTACAGGCTAGAGCACTTTGAGTGCCTGAGCACGCATAGAAGTACCTGGCAAATGTCAAATGTAGAAAAGTGCCCAGCTGGGTTTCAGTAATTTTTTCTTCACCTCACACATTAAGTCATTCAAATTCAAATCAAAACAGTTCCTCACAGTATTTGAAAAATCTTTCCAACGCTCTCTCCCTTGATAATCATCGCCATGATAAATAGGCTATGGACATTTTGCATGTATTTGTTTCTATTTAAATGATTGTCAATTTCATTATATAGCTCAGCTGTCCACTTCATACTTTCCTTGTCAATACATTATCTTATAGCGTACTTTCCGTAAGCCTAAGGTAGGCCTAGGTTTTTTAATACGTTTTAAGGAAAGGAGAAATATTTGCTTGTGTTGACATAAGCTGGTGGCTTTGATTGACAGGTGCTTTTAAGAGGGTGTGCGTGAGTTTGCTGATTCTCTCTATAGGCCGATAGGCTACTTTTAGGAAACTACCGTCTGGACTCCATCTCTTTCATAAGAATCAAATGCTCCTGTCATTATTGAATCTTGTAAAAGGCCTGTTTTCAGTAGCTCAGGCTACATTATTTCTGTCATTACGGCATCCTCTCTTTGAAGAACATATGCCACTGCCATCGAATGACCGCAGCAACAGGGTTTGTAACGTTATGCGAATGTTTCGGGAAAAACCCATCGGACTTCGATTGAATTGTATTCTGCATCAAAATAGGATCTGTATTAAGGATCTGTATTAATTAATGCAGAAAAGCCAACAGACAAGGACAAGGAAGGTATGCATCTTTATTTTGACTCTGTTAATGTTGTGTCAATACAAAAATGCTACAGATTTGTTGATTAAGGATAATAAGTAATAAGCTGAATAGTAATAATGAAATGCCATGATAATAATGAAGTGTAATGGCTTGTATCAAATAGGTTTTATTAATAAGCATATACATGTAAACAAGTGTGTACATTCGCCTGGCCAATTACCGTAACCTCAAATTCCAAGACCGTCACAGCCCTATTTTTATCACTTTGAATGAGATTTCTGCTAAGACCATGCACATGTAACAGTATTGCCTTTGCCCCTCTTTGCCACAACACTGGCTCGAACCAGGGACCCTCTGAATCTATCAACTGCCGCCACACAAGAAGCATCGTTAACTATCGCTCAACAAAAGCAGTGGCCCTTGAAGAGCAATGGAAACAACTGCTTTTAAAGTCTCAGAGCGAGGGACGTCGCCGATTGAACGCTACTAGCATGCACTGCTAACAAGCTAGCCATTTCACATCGGGCAACACACCAATGTACACTGAGTATACCAAATATTAGGAGCACCTTCCTAATAGAGTTGAGCGAATAGCCTCAATTCGTCTGGGCATGGACTCCACAAGGTGTTGAAAGCGTTCCACAGGGACGCTGGCCCATGTTGACTCCACAGTTGTGTCAAGTTGGCTAGATGTCCTTTGGGTGGTGGACCATTCTAGATACACATAGGAAACTATTGAGTGTGGAAAAACCCAGCAGCTTTGCAAAAATTGGTGCACCTGGCACCTACTACCATACCCTGTTCAAAGACTCATAACAGAAAGATTTTGCGGATCAGTCATTCAATGGTCTGCATGGGCATCACAGGAGGGCCTTATCCCCATCCCACTTACTTCCATTCACCCCCTGCTCTCATATCTTGGCTAGACAGATGGGTCCAGCACAACACCCCACCCCCATCCTGTTCCACCAAACCCGGGCTATGCTTGGTATTATCTTTACTCAAAACACCCCACATGCTGTTTCCTATTGCTCTGCAACTCAGCTGGACTGGTGTATTCTTATATCTTGACTAACTATACATTCTTAGATCCACACAAACATTCCATTATTATCTATAATTCTGTGGATTATTTTTAATGGTCACAAAAAAAACGACACCCTTTAGAAAAGCCTAAATGGGTCTAAGTCACGGCATGGTAACAAAAAGCTCCACCTAATGTAAAGCGACATGAGCAAGCATTATCAGGTCAGACAACAGTGAACTTGAACCTGACCCTGCATTGAACCCACTGACACGCATCCAGTCTATTGTCAAGCCAACAGATCCACAACACTCTCGTTGATTTAGCTTGTTACCGATGCAACAGTCGTTTTCTTTAGGGAAACTAGCTAAATACAACTTGCAAAGCAATTTTATCTAACACATCAACACGTAGTTATTCATTAAATTGTACTTACCAAGCGCTTGCTGTAACGGGGGTTCTGGTCTTCCATGACCTAAGACAGGAATGAGACCGTTGAGAAATCACAATGCCATGTACAGCCTAAGTTAATTGAGCAGTTAACTAATTTAACATCAGCTTTTGAGAGCCAAACTATAGGCCAATTGTTGGCATATGAATATAAAATACCCTCAACTTCTGGCGCTTGGATTGAGTTTGCCAGCTACAGTATCGGGACAAGGATAAAGGTTAGCTAAGTTTTGGCTAACGTTATAATATACAAACTGACGGAATATTATGATATAGTAAGTTAATGCTGAGTACTAAATAACTGGCTACCGGGCAACAAATGTATTTAGCTAACTAACGTTACTGTAGCTAACAAGTAGCAACAACAATCAAATAACGTTAGTTGTCTAAACGTTAACTAGCGACCATTAGCTAGTTATTATTGTTGCAAGAAAACCTGTTATTTAACTATATCGTTATCCTTGGATAATGTTACAGAACTGACCAACTTGCAGCAGAGGCTGTTAGCGAGTTACAACGCTATGCTATCTACATATACTAACGCGTTAGCTACAAGAGACTGTTGTTAGTTAGCTAGCTAACTTCCCCGAATACATTTGAGTGTCTAGTGGTCCTGCTCTGTTCGAACGCAATTTCAGTTAATAACCTACCGTTACCTGGTCAACATACCCAGCACAATATAATCGTATAATGTTAGATACATTTATGGGTTATCTTTATGTACATAAAATGATCTAACTTACGTTAGCGTCTTCATTCACGGAACGTTAGCTAGTTAGCCATCATTGCGCTAACGTTAGCTTCCTAATCGGGAAATTGCTAACGTATTATTTTGAGATAACTTTACCACTGCAATAACTCCTTGGGTTGTTGTGGTCTGTACGTTATCCTGTAGCGCGGCTTCTAGAAGTTATCGCTGAACTTTGTATCCATCTTATATATTTTTTGCTTTGTAGGTTGTTATCCTTGTTATTGTGCGATAAAGTTAAAGCGATCTGCTTCGATCCGCCATTTTCAGCTGAGCATAAAACACACACACACCCCACTACCCCCAAAGAGAAGGACCCGCCCCAGGATTTACAATGCCATCCAATAGTACATGGATAAATCAACACAGGAGGTTGTGATTGGGTAAAAGTTATGTCATTCCCAGAGATGGTTTGTAGAGCCGTTTAAACCGTGCCCCACGTGGTGTGACAGCCTATGGCAGTAGAGATCACTGACGTGAGCGAAACATTATTCGCTGGGGTGTCAAAATGGGGTCAACAAGAGAGCCTATCATAAGACCACTATGGGGAACAATTTATGTACATAAACCAATCATATCGGAACATAGTGAGGCTGAAGATTCCCAGTAAAGACCATTGTCACAAGGACAAGGGAACATATAGTAAGAGGGACAATAGTTGTTCCATCCCATTCAAAAAGTCTCTGAATGCCACCTGCCAACAAAATAATAAAAAAGTTTCTTCAACAGATGAGGAAAAATAGAGAATTAAAGACAAGAGGCGCACTAATAGCACACACACAACATTCTATTACATAACAACCACACTGGATGACTGACAACCACGCATCACTGAAAAGAACATCACTAACATTTCAGCACATTACATACTGACACAGCATACCGAGAAACAACTTTGTATGACTGACCACACACACAGTTACATCATGAAGAAAATAAAATACATGACTGGGTAAATTAAGGATTTTGACCATGAGTCACAGCTATAACTATATTTATGTTGAATGTTGTGCTCAAGTATAATATCATACATATTTTCTTATGCACATATTTAAGTAATTGAATCATTGATACATTAGAATACATTTATCCAAATATTCACCCAATGTTTTCGGCATACATATGGTACCACAATGTCCTACTGTCATTGGCAGGGGGCGCCAATCTCATTGTGCATAGGATCTTCATAACCTTAGTCATAGGTTACCACAATGTCATCTGAATGAGAATTTAGAAGCAGTGAGCTAAATTAAGAAAATTAAGACATTTTCCACATTTTGTTACATTACAGCCTTATTCTAAAATGAATTAAATAAAAATCGTCAGCAATCGACACACAATACCTTAGATCTGGGACACAAAGCATTCTTCACTCATGCTGCCAAACATACCCTCGTAAAACTGACTATCCTACCAATCCTGGACTTCGGCGATGTCATTTACAAAATAGCCTCCAACACTCTACTCAGCAAATTGGATGCAGTCTATCACAGTGCCATCCGTTTTGTCACAAAAGCCCCATATACTACCCACCACTGCGACCTGTATGCTCTCGTTGGCTGGCCCTCGCTTCATAATCGTCGCCAAACCCACTGGCTCCAGGTCATCTATAAAAGTCTTTGCTAGGTAAAACCCCACCTTATCTCAGCTCACTGGTCACCATAGCAGCACCCACATGCTCCAGCAGGTATATTTCATTGGTCACCCCCAAAGCCAATTCCTCCTTTGGCCGCTTTTTCTTCCAGTTCTCTGCTGCCAATGACTAGAACAAACTGCAAAAATCACTGAAGCTGGAGACTCATATCTCCCTCACTAACTTGAAGCATCAGCTGTCAGAGCAGCTCACAGATCACTGCACATAGCCCATCTGTAAATAGCCCACCCAACTACCTCATCCCCATACTGTTATTCATTTTACTCCTTTGCACCCCAGTATCTCTACTTGCACATCTATCACTCCAGTGTTTATTTGCTAAATTGTAATTATTTCTCCACTGTGGCCTATTTTGTGCCTTACTTCCCTAATCTTACTACATTTGCACACACTGTATATAGACTTTTCTATTGTATTATTGACTCTGTGTTTGTTTATTCCATGTGTAACTCTGTGTTGTTGTGTCGCACTGCTTTGCTTTATCTTGGCCAGGTCGCAGTTGTAAGCCTACCTGGTTAAATAAAGGTGATATAAAATACAAATAAAATACCCCATAATGACATCAAAACCAGACATAAATACCTTATTTACATAAGTATTCAGACCCTTTGCTATGAGACTTGAAATTGAGCTCAGGTGCATCCTGTTTACATTGATCATCCTTGAGATGTCTCTACAACTTGATTGGAGTCCACCTGTGGTAAATTCAAATTGATAGGACATGATTTGGAAAGGCACACCCCCATCTATATAAAAAGGTCCCACAGTTGACAGTGCATGTCAGAGCAAAAATCAAGCCATGAGGATGAAGGGATTGTCCGTAGAGTGCTGAGACAGGATTGTGTCAAAGCACAGATCTGGGGAAGGGTACCAAAACATTTCTGCAGCATTGAAGGTCTCCAAGAACACAGTGGCCTTCATCATTCTTAAATGGAAGATGTTTGGAACCAGCCAGGCTCTTCCTAGAGCTGACGGCCTGGCCAAACTGAGCAATCGGGGGAGAAGGGCCTTGGTCAGGGAGGTGACCAAGAACCCAATGGTCACTCTAACAGAGCTCTAGAGTTCCTCTGTGGAGATGGGAGAACCTTCCAGAAGGACAAACATCTCTGCAGCACTCCACCAATCAGGCCTTTATGGTAGAATGGCCAGACAGAAGCCACGACAGCCTGCTTGGAGTTTGCCAAAAGGAACCTAAAGACTCTGACCATGAGAAACAAGATTCTCTGGTCTGATGAAACCAAGATTGAAATCTATGGCCTGAATGCCAAGTGTCACGTCTGGAAGAAACCTGGCACCATCCCTACGGTGGAGCATGGTGGCGGCAGCATCGTGCTGTAGGGATGTTTTTCAGCGGCAGGGACTGAGACTAGTCTGGATGGAGGCAAAGATTAACAGAGCAAAGTACAGCCATCCTTGATGAAAGACTGCTCCAGAGCACTCATGACCTCAGACTAGGGCGAAGGTTCACCTTCCAACAGGACAACTAACCCAAAGCACACAGCCAAGAGATCGCAGGAGTGGCTTCGGGACAAGTCTCTGAATGTCCTTGAGTGGCCCAGCCAGAGCCCGGACTTGAACATCTCTGGTGACATCTGAAAATAGCTATGCAGCGACACTCCCTATCCAACCTGACAGAGCTTGAAGATCTGTATAGAAGAATGGTAGAAACTCCCCAAATACAGGTGCCAAGCTTGTAGCGTCATACCCAAGAAGACTCGGCTGTAAATCGCTGACAAAGGTGCTTCAACACATATGTAAATGTGACAGTTTAATACATTTGCTAAAATTTCTAAAAACCTACTTTTGCTTTGTCATTTTGGGGTATTGTGTGTTAAGGGGGAAAAATAAAAATAAATACATTTTAGAATATGGCTGTAATGTAAAAGTCAAGGGGTCTGAATACTTTCCTTAGATCATCCTGCAAATGTGAAATTCAATCAGACATTTTCCCTTCAAACCAAAGGACTGTAAGCGTCTCATCCAAACTCCAATGGAAGCACAGACAACTTATTTCCCCACCATCCCGTAGTAGACAGTTAAAGGGAAGGATAAACCAAGTGAACAGGAGAGTGTGTGCGCGTGTCAGTACAGGCCTGTTTGAGTGAATTAAAGAATGAGGATGTGTGAGAAAGAGAGACTTACTTTCTCTTGACTTCAGTACCTTAAACCAGACTCTAGGTGCTGCTGTCATTGCCACTTGTTAACTACTGTATTCCAATACAGAAGATCACCATGAATACGTTTTTCTTCAGAGAAAAATGTGCACCTACAGTCAATGATTCACTCACACAAAGTAAAACTATCCCACATTCAGACGTGACAAGTCTGCCAACTCACTATTGCACAATGCAGCATGAACCACAACACCAGCAGTCTTAACCAAAATATATTTTTTAAACATTTTATTTCATCATTAAAATCTCTGGCATCTACCATAATACTACAGTGAAGTTCTATTACATTTAAAACAGTCTTGAAATATCCAGACCCTCAGGGATGAAATCAATTGCGTCCTCCCTCCCTCATCAAAACCCACTGGATGAGAAAGCCAGAGGTCCCTCCCCATGGACCTTCTCCTCCAATGGGTTTTGAGAAGGAGGGGACACGAGTACGTAATTGAGATCTTCTCTCAGTGTCTCATTTAAAGCCTTGCCATTGGCCACCGTGTCTGAGGTATGGAAATTAATTTAAAATTGGACAGATAGCAAAAAAAAAAAAAAAGGCTTTAGGCGCAAATCAGATGTTAGACTCATATCTCACCCTGATGCTCAGAGGTTAGGTGTGCTTTAGGTGTTATAAAACACACTATTCAAGCGGCATCAAACACATGCACATTGCTTTACATAGATTGAAGTGAAATCCACTAGTTTCCATCCTCAATACATATCATAGGTGAGACAAACAATGTACCGTTCCTCTGTGGGCTGGAGGAGGCTGTGGCTGGCTGGCTACCTTTCAGCTTGGAGGGTCATCATGGCAAGACAATAAGGCACGGGTGGTGGCAGGGATACATTACGTCAATGTTTTTTTTGTAATTGAGAGAGGAGTGTCATGGATTCCCTTCAGTGTGGATCAAGATCAATCACATTACTGGATACATGGAAAGCAGTTCAGAGAATGTCATTGAAGTGTTGCATGGTGTCCATTTAGTTGTGTGAGGGTAAGGATATACATTACTTAAGATTCCCTTTTTATTGGCATTATCAGAGGCTCATAAACAGTCTCAGTTGAGGTCCTCTTGTTTCTCTCCCAGCTGATGCTCATCCTCTCAGCCACCTCAGGGAAGACGCCAGTCCCATCAGCTGGCCCTTTTTCTATTGGTCAGATGTACAGTAAGAGAGGGGGAGGATCCCAGGGCAATGGAAATGATTGGTTGAGTCTACATCCCCCTCTTACAACTGGAGGAGGGCAGAATGGAGTGATTATGAAGATGGAGAGGTTGGGTGGGTGGGGGCCGTGGTCCCTCTATTACCCTACTGTCTGTGATAGGATGATGGCGAGGATGATGATGACAGCAAGCACAGTACAGACCACTGCTATAATGATTGTCTTCTATAGAGGGGGAGAAAAAACAAACATGGGAGAACAAATACATCAGTATTTACGGTAATAAATGAGGTGGTGATACACAGACAGAATTACCAAGGGAAATGAAGCTCTGAACATGGACGGGAATATCATGCATTGTCAATCATCAGGCAATTCTGATCAACCGGGGGCTCTTTGATGCAGAGGATGCAGAGCTTCTATTGGCCGATACGAGTCAGCGATTGACAGCAATTGACGATCCCGCCCATCATAACACAGTGAGTCATCACTTATAGTCAAACAGGCCACACTACACAGCCCAAAGACCCCAATGAGAAACTTAGACCCACAGATACTACCCCACATATTCACAGAGCCCAAAGACACCATTGGGGGACTGACACACACAGTGCCAACCAGTTACCCAGCCATAGAGATACATAATGCTATTTCTATGGACCCTAACCCTTACCATAAGCAACGAGTGCACTTGTTGCTTATGTAAATCTGGAAGTCCAGATAAGACATGCAGTGCACCCAGAGACAGCGCCAACACACCTCATAAATAGGCCAAGGAGCATGAACGCCTAAACATTGAAATACCTTCACACCACACGCACCCAGAGACAGTCGAAGGAAAGGAAAATGGAAACAGCCAAAGTTCCAGATCCACCCGCACACCATTGTGACACCCCAGAGTTCCCCCCCTGCTTTACTCACCCTTTACACAACTCTTAGACACCTTCCATCACTGCTTCTTATTCAATCCCACCGACAACCCAATAATCAGAGCCACTATGGCGAGCACGATAATCAGAATCGCCAATATGATCACCTTTTTCTGTGGGGAACAATTAAGTGTCTGCTATGAAGGCCATTTTCTTGCGGGAAACCACTTTTACAAAATGTTTTCTGTTGAGAAAATCGGTGTTGACTATCGTGACCACTTCCGAACAGCAGTAACCAGTATTAACACTTTTTTTCTGTAGGGAGGAAAAGATGATTATCAAGCCCTGACTACAATCAACACTTTATGTAGAGAAACGGTCATGTCCACTTTTCACCACGTATTCCTGGACAAAGCGACAACATCTCTTTTCAAACAGCCTAAAAACACATGCATGACTCAGAGCTAAATGTTACATAAAGTGATCATAAATAACTGGAAGAAATACATGAAACTGTAGTTACTGTTGAAAGAAGGAAATTATATATAGCTAGAAAGGAAGCGGAAAATACGAAAGAGCGAGATGGAGAACGACCAGAGAAGTATACAGTGTGTGTGTGTGTGTATATATATATATCCATCTCCTCTTTCCTATTGGTCCAGATCTGGAGGAGGATAATTCAAGGTTTAGGATGGGGATCGTTGGGTACCAGGGTGCCAGGCCAATAGAGGCTGGTCAACGGTGCAGGGGGAGGGGCCAGGGGGCGGGACAAGGGCATTTCTATATCCACTCACACGACGGGCATCCTGCTGAAACTTGGCGGCTTTCTTAGGGTCAGCTACAGACCGCTCTACAAAGCCCACCTTGGTCCATGTTGCTCTCAATTCTGTCAATTATTACACCCTGGCAGAGAGCAGGACATTGCAGGAAAGAGACGTGCAGAGGAAGGGAAAGAGAAGAGGGAGAGAGAGATGGACAGAAGACAGAGGGACTACCTGTCCTGATTAGCTATCGGGCATGCTCTGAAAACCTGTAACGGAGGAAGGCCGCAAAAATACCGTTGGCTGCAACTGTGTTAAAGCAGGTTAAAACAGTAAGTGTATATTTTGCATTGGTGAAATTATTTTTGATGTGATATGAAAGTAAAGGGGTTTATGTTTCTAGAACTGTGGCGCAATTAAGAAACGATACCTGTTTAGATGGAGTATTTGGCTGTTTTGGCTGCCAGAGCCAGTCTACCCCGGCAAATAACCTGTAAGGTACTGGGACCATAAGGAACAATGGTAGGCTCCTTAAGAGCACAGCTCGGGCTAACCGCATAGAAGCTTCTTAGAAACAGGGACAGTAGCATAGTTGATTATGTTCAGGCAGATAGCGGTTCTAGCTGATGATTCATTTTAGGGTGTTGGACGGGGTGCAGTACCTTGCGTGCTTTGTTCTGGTACTGGATGGCTTTCTTAGTCTCAGTCTTAGCCACTACTATGTGGTCCACAGCTTTAGACACTTGCACCTCTATATTGTTCACTATGTCACCCTGAAACATAAAAAAACACACACGTACACAGTGACTATACAGATATAGAACAAATATAACTTTGCACGCTAATTGAATACATCACAGACAAAAACGTCACAAAGAGGATTATATTAGAAAGAATGAAGGCGCTTACCTCGCACACGGCTTTCCCCCGGAAAGCATAGGACAACCAATGAGATACAGGTGGTTACAGAGATTATATGTAGTTGTGTGGTGACTACAGTATGGGGTTGGGTCGATTCCAACGTGGTTTTAGTGATTCACAGACCCCTGTAGGCTACTAAGATGTTGAATCAAATGTGACTCTTAAATGAGAATGTAGACTCCTACTGAAGATGAATGAGTGATGGGAGGGAGACAGATGGATAGAGACACACACAAGGGGAACTTCTGTCCCAAAGCATGGAGAGAGGAGGAAAGCACAGCGGAAGGGAGAGGGTACTGGAAAAGAGAAAGGAAAAACAGACGACAGACAGAGAACGAGGAAGCAAACGGGACAGAAACAAAGTCAGACAGTAGGGTTTAAAAATGCAGATATGAAATAGTGGATGGAGGAATCAATTAATGACTGAATAGACGGATCGGAGGACGAGATGTGTACCTGGCTCTCCACCAGCATGGCGATGTCTACGAACATGTCATGCAGCTCTTTGATGCTGCTCTCCAGACGCACAATGTCTTTGTGTCGCGCCTCGATCTCACTGAGAGCCTGCTTCGAGATCCCAGAGTCCAAGATCTAAAGAGAGGAGGTGGTTAGTTCGTACGCACGCGCGCACACACACACACACACTAAAACACTTTCTTACCCCTGAAGTGAAGACAGCAGAGTTTCCCCCCTCTAACATCTCCTCCAGCTCCTCATCTGTCGTGGCTTTTCCAGCTGAGAAACACGAGGATCATTTCAGTATTATAACACACATAGGGTTATGGTCCATTTGTGTGTATGTAAAACTAAGACTGTGTGTAACTCACTGATCTCTAGCTGTCTCCGGATGCGTCCTTTGCTCCTCTCCCTGAAGTCCACCTGGGCCTCATTGTACTTGGTCATCACTTCCACAAACTTCCTGGACAGCACTGCATGCTGGGAGGACAGGACAGGGTCACAAGCCGTAACAATCCAATGGTTCAATATTAATTTCTATGGTCACATTGATGGTTAGGCACAGGGTCAGGTAAAGGGTTAGGGGAGAACTTTCGGAGGCTGACCTGTGATTTGCGTATCCGCATGTCGGCTGAAATCCTCTCCTCTTCCTCAGACGCCAGATCCCTCTCGATGGCTGAGAATCAATCAACATGATTCACCAATCAGTATTCACCCATCCCCGTATTAACCAATCAGCATTTAGTCTGTTTGTGCCGTATCATGTGTGAGGGACTCACTTTTGAGTTTGTTCCGGGCGTTGTTAGCCATCTTCTTGATGTTGTTGGTGACAGCCTCCAAGTCATCCTGTGTTTCTGAAGGAAAAAACGCAAATAAAAAAATAAAAAAAACACACACACTGACAGTAACAGGCAACAAAGACAGAGGGAAGGGAAGGAGCCGAGGCAGTATGTTTTACTCTGGTCTGATGTAGGGGCAGACAAGATGACCGAGTAGAGCTTCTTGACTTCAGACACATTCTCATCAACCTTATCAATGCTGATCCTGATGTCCTCGATCTGAAACAGAGAGAAAAACAGTCACACACACAGTCACACACAGTCACACAGTCACACACACTTGGAAAAATGAACTCACCTGAGAGAAAAAGTCATCCATAAAAGCTGCATTGTCGATAGCAATTTCCACTTCCTCATCGTCATTGTCACATGTCTAAGAGAAGCAGAAGGCAATATCAGTACTGCATGTACTGTATTCAAACAGTGGATCCATAGTATATGCACACTACACACTGACGTCATGAGTACAGAGACCACAAGGCTTGGAGATATTGACACTGTGAAGGGCGAGGACAGGGCTGAGGAGGGAACAGAACCAGTTCTTAGCTGACCTCTCCTTCTTAAATAAACACGTAAACAGACTTTACTACCAGGCTATATCATCAGCTGGGCCCAGAAGAGGGTTAAAGCCCCTATTAAAAACCTGGCTCTAATGTACAGTTGAAGTCAGAAGTTTACATACACCTTGGCCAAATACATTTAAACTCAGTTTCACAATTGCTGACATTTAATCCTAGTAAAAATTTGCTGTATTAAATCAATTTGGATTACCACTTTATTTTAAGAATGTGAAATGTCAGAATAATAGTATAGAGAAGGATTTATTTCAGCTTTTATTTCTTTCATCACATTCCCAGTGGGTCAGAAGTTTACATACACTCAATTACTATTTGGTAGCATTGCCTTTAAAATTGTTTAACTTGGGTCAAACACTTCAGGTAGCCTTCCACAAGCTTCCCACAATAAGTTGGGTGAATTTCAGCCCATTCCTCCTGACAGAGCTGGTGTAACTGAGTCAGGTTTGTAGGCTTCCTTGCTCGCACTCGCTTTTTCCAGTTCTGCCCACAAATTTTCTATGGGATTGAGGTCAGGGCTTTGTGACGGCCACTCCAATACCTTGACTTTGTTGTCCTTAAGCCATTTTGCCACAACTTTGGAAGTATGCTTGGGGGTCATTGTCCATTTGGAAGACCCATTTGCAACCAAGCTTTAACTTCCTGACTGATGTCTTGAGATGTTGCTTCAATATATCCACAACATTTTCCTACCTCATGATGCCATCTATTTTGTGAAGTGCACCAGTCCCTCCTGCAGCAAAGCACCCCCACAACATGATGCTGCCACCCCCGTGCTTCACGGTTGGGATGGTGTTCTTCGGCTTGCAATCCTCCCTCTTTTTCCTCCAAACAATACGATGGTCATTATGGCAAAACAGTTCTATTTTTGTTTCATCAGACCAGAGGACATTTCTCCAAAAAGTACAATCTTTGTCCCCATGTGCAGTTGCAAACCATAGTCTGGATTTTTTAATGGTGGTTTTGTAGCAGTGGCTTCTTCCTTGCTGAGAGGCAAGATATAGGACTCGTTTTATAGATGCTTTTGTACCCGTTTCCTCCAGCATCTTCACAAGGTCCTTTGCGGTTGTTCTGGGATTCATTTGCACTTTTCGCACACCAAAGTACATTCATCTCTAGGAGACAGAACGCGTCTCCTTCCTGAGTGGTATGACGGCTGCGTGGTCCCATGGTGTTTATACTTGCGTACTATTGTTTGTACAGATGAACGTGGTACCTTCAGGCGTTTGGAAATTGCTCCCAAGGATGAACCAGACTTGGAGGTTTCTGAGGTCTTGGCTGATTTCTTTTGATTTTCCCATGATGTCAAGCCAAAGTGGTATTGAGTTTGAAGGTAGGCCTTGAAATACAGCCACAGGTACACCTCCAATTGACTCAAATGATGTCAATTAGCCTATCAGAAGCTTCTAAAGCCATGACGTCAAATTCTGCAATATTCCAAGCTGTTTAAAAGGCACAGTCAACTTAGTGTATGTAAACTTCTGACCCAATGGAATTGTGATACAGTGAATTATAAGTGAAATAATATGTAAACAATTGTTGGAAACATTACATGTGTCACGCACAAAGTAGGTGTCCTAACCGACTTGAAAAACTATAGTTTGTTAAAAAGACATTTGTGGAGTGGTTGAAAAATGAGTTTTAGTGACTCCAACCTAACTGTATGTAAACTTGCGACTTCAACTGTATGTCTACAATGTCGTTCTCTGAGCAACTGTTTTATTAGTATAATATAATTTCCCCAAAAAATGTAGCATACAATATAGCTCAGTTTTTCGATTATTCATTTTATACAGTCTTTCTTGCTCATGTTTATCAAGGGTGCCAATAATTATGTACCCCAGGGTGGCTGGATAGGTAGGTGGATAGATGAATAGAGATAGATGGCAAGTGGGAGATGGGGAGGAAAAGAGAGAGAACAAGCACTCTAAAATAGTTGGGGCATTATATAACTGGATTTTGGGAGAATAAGAGAAGAACAAATGCTTCCCCATCCTTTAACAGGAAAGGAGAGAGCGAGCATAGATTCACTCCCCCCCCCCCCCTTCCTTCCTCTCTGTGGGGGCCGATCCGAAGGCCAAAGACGACAACCCAGATGTCATTTCCCTGCTTACAATTATAACATGCGTAAGCGCTCCAACAACTTAAGTTCTGAAGTATAGACCGAACACCAAGTTATAGGCCTCAGGAACTCGTGACAATCCAACCTTGAACTTTCTTAACTGCTGAATGTCAATCTCTGTACAATAAAAACCATTTCAATTCAGTGGCATTTAGTGCTGGTCAAGATTTTTTTTATGAGCATGGATTTATTTCTATTACAGCATATTGGATGACTGTCATTCACATTCCATTCACCCAGCTCAATGTAAAATGGATAGGTTTAGGCTACTACATGATACTTGAATTTGCCCTACACCCATCATGAGGTTGCTACAACCTAGCCTACATATGACAGTTTATAACGTAGGTGCACAGGTCGAGATACAAATTGGAGTAATCAAGGTGACAGACAGTGACACATTCAATACTGCCTTGCACACTCTAGCCTGCATCTGGCTGATCTGGGGTGTATCATTAGTCGAAACAAAACAAGTTTCTATTGGACACATTCAGGTAGCTCCCTCCCAGTTTAGTTCAGCTTGCTTCCGTTTAAGAAACATTTTGCAACAGAATCTCCGGAATGAATCCACCCATGATCACCCGCACACACAGTTCACTTTCATAGCAGCCACATACAGCATCATCACTTTGCTTGTTGTATAATTCCATCTTGCATCTACACGCTCTCACCTTTTGTCTTTGCTTGTGGACTTGAGTGCACAACACAACAGCTGTCTGTGACCAGGTGCAAAAACCTCTCCAAGCCAAACCTTCACAGCCGACATAGTTGTCACCATATTAACGTTATAGTCAACAAATTAGAACCAACGCGTTAGTAAACCCACAATCCAATCCATTTGTACAATCACGTAGTACAGTATACATCAAGCAGTTTAGCAGTTATACCAGCAGGCCATGGTGGCAATAAATTATAAAACTGAACGCTTCCCTAGGCTTGGAAGAGCTGCAGCAAAGATTTTTATACCTAAACAAAGATAGACCACAGTCCATCATTTCAAATGGGAAATAATGAGTCATAGTGGGTAGAACAAGCACGGCGGGCAAAGCCATGCACGAGCTAGCGAGATCCTATTGGCGCATTCTAGTAAACATTTGCATATTTCCGTTAGGGAACGCCTACTCTGAAGTGCACAATAACTCAATTCGCCTTTGCATTCCTTCTAAACAACTACATTTTAAAAAACTTTGGCAAAGGGTAAAGTCCACAAAACTTAGTACACTCTGTTCGCAACAGATCGTAGCTTTTGGAACAGAAAACGGTACTGAGATCAAATGTTTCATCGATGAGAAAATTAGCAGAATGTCTGCTAAAATCAGTCTCCTTTCATCTTCTCCCACTGCCTGCTTCCTCGCACTACCATATATGGTAGTAAGTGGAAACGCCAAGCAGATGCTTCACATTTATACAGCCAGTGAAATATCGATCTCATTGTTCTATCAGTAAAGATGGCGTCGGCAGACATGGCAGCTCTGCTTCTAGCTCCTAAACAACGTTGCAGTATTTTGTGTGTCATTCCTTACATTAGCCCAGAATTCTTTCCCCTAATATTTAGATATTCCATAATTCCATTATTTTAGATTTGTGTGTATTGCTAGATACTACTGCACTAGATACACATATTTAGCAGATAGTATCTAACAGTAGTATGTGGCCCCCAAAAAAGTGTGATCTGTGCTTGCAGTGTTGGATAGCCATAGCCAGGTAGCTAGCTAGCATTCCTCTCTGGTTGTTGAGTATGCAAAATTAGCTGCATTAGTTAAGTAAGCGAAAGGTAAACTAAAAAAGGAAATATAGCTAGTTCTCGCTCTCTACCCCTCTGCTGCTTCTCCTTCATTTTTTAAATTAACAAATTAGTTTAAACTGTTCAACTATTGTCTCTGTCTCTCTGAGTCAACTACTCACCACACTTTATGCACTGCAGTGCTAGCTGGCTGTAGCATATGCTTTCAGTACTAGATTAATTCTCTAATCCTTTGATTGGATGGACAAGATGTTAGATTGGAGGATGTCCTCCGGAAGTCATCATAATTACTGTGTAAATCTATGGAAGGGGGTAAGAACCATGAGCCTCCAAGGTTTGTATTGAAGTCAATGTACCCAGAGGAGGACGGAAAGTAACCACCATACCATTAGACATCAAATTGATTAAATCACTGGAAAATATAAACTATTGAGTTTGATATCATTTAAAATGCAAAAACAATTTTATTATTTCTTGATTTAAAAATTTTTTTTTTTTATTAGGGCTGTCAAAGTGTGTGTGTGTGTGTGTGTGTGAGGTGTTAAACTTTAAGAACATTGATACAGCACGAGGGAGTGCGCCTACTTAAACATTGGGAACATTGTTGTTTAAGGTGAAAATGCTATTAAAACATTCTGATGTAGATAATGTTGTGTTTCCATTCCTTAAAATCAAAGCATCGTATGCCTGAAACTCAATGCACTGCTTTTTAAAATGGTAAAAGCTTTCTTAGTACAAATGAGAATTTAAAAAAAATTGTCATTAAATCGCGATTAACTAATGCCATTAACTCAATTACTTATTTGAACCATTTAACAGACCTATTTTTTATAAATATTGTCATTTTTACACCTATAACGTCAATAAGCTGGTAGCTTAGACACTATTTCACATTATCAGAGGCTGTGGCCGCCGTCGGTTAAGACACAAACTGAATTCAAGAGCATGTTGTGTCATTTCAATCATAGAAATAAGTCCATTTTATGAATTCTCTCTCTTCAGACCACTGAAATTTAAACTTCTAATTACTACTTCAAAGATAACCACCGGTCCACCCACCGTCGAATGTCAACTTAAAGAGCGAGTGCACTTCCTAATTTAGCCTCAATTTAAAAATTAAGAAATGCAGGGGCCTCCCGAGTGGCTACCGACCCGGGTTCATTCCCGGGCTGTGCCACAACCGGCCGTGGCCAGGAGTCCCATAAGATGGCGCACAACTAGCCCACCGTCGCCTGGATTAAGGGAGGGTTTGGCAAGTGGGGCTTTACTTGGCTCATCGCACTCCTGCGACTCCTTGTGGCGGGCCGGGTGCCTGCCGGCTGACCCCGGTCGCCAGTTGAGCGGTGTTTCCTCCGACACATTGGTGAGGCTGGCTTCCGGGTTAAGCTGGCGGGTGTTATAAGGAGCGCGGTTAGGTGGGTCATGTTTCGGAGGACGCATGACTCCACCTTCGCCTCTCCCAAGTAGAGGTCGACCGATTAATTGGAATGGCCGATTAATTAGGGACGATTTCAAGTTTTCATAACAATCGGAAATTGGTATTTTTGGACACCGATTTGGCCGATTTTTTAAAATCTTTATTTAACTAGGCAAGTCAGTTAAGAACACATTCTTATTTTCAATGACGGCCTTGGAACGGTGGGTTAGCTGCCTCGTTCAGGGGCAGAACGACAGATTTTTACCTTGTCAGCTCGGGGGATTCAATCTTGGAACCTTACAGTTAACTAGTTCAACGCTCTAACCACCTGATTACATTGCACTCCACGAGGAGCCTGCCTGTTACGCGAATGCAGTAGAAGCCAAGGTAAGTTGCTAGCTAGCATTAAACTTATCTTATAAAAAACAATCAATCATAATCACTAGTTAACTACACATGGTTGATGATATTACTAGTTTATCTAGCGTGTCCTGCGTTGCATATAATCGATGCGGTGCGTATCGTTGCTCCAATGTGTACCTAACCATAAACATCAATGCCTTTCTTAAAATCAATACACAGAAGTATATATTTTTAAACCTGCATATTTAGCTAAAAGAAATCCAGGTTAGCAGGCAATATTAACCAGGTGAAATTGTGTCACTTCTCTTGCGTTCATTGCACGCAGAGTCAGTGTATGTGCAACAGTTTGGGCCGCCTAATTTGCCAGAATTTTACGTAATTATGACAAAACATTGAAGTTTGTGCAATGTACCAGGAATATTTAGACTTATGGATGCCACCCGTTAAATAAAATACGGAGCGGTTCCGTATTTCACTGAAAGAATAAACGTCTTGTTTTCGAGATGATAGTTTCCGGATTCGACCATATTAATGACCTAAGGCTCGTATTTCTGTGTGTTATTATGTTATAACTAAGTCTATGATTTGATAGAGCAGTCTGACTGAGCGGTGGTAGGCAGCAGCAGGCTCGTAAGCATTCATTCAAACAGCACTTTCCTGCGTTTTGCCAGAAGCTCTTCGCTGTGCTTCAAGCCTATAAAATCCCGAGATCAGGCTGGTGTAACCGATGTGAAATGGCTAGCTTGTTAGCGGGGTGCGCGCTAATAGCGTTTCAAACGTCATTCGCTCTGAGACTTGGAGTAGTTGTTCCCCTTGCTCTGCATAGGTAACGCTGCTTCGAGGGTGGCTGTTGTCGTTGTGTTCCTGGGTCGAGCCCAGGTAGGAGCGAGGAGAGGGATGGAAGCTATACTGTTACACTGGCAATACTAAAGTGCCTATAAGAACATCCAATAGTCAAAGGTTAAATACAAAATGGTAGAGAGAGAAATAGTCCTATAATAACTACAACCTAAAACTTCTTACCTGGGAATATTGAAGACTCATGTTAAAAGGAACCACCAACTTTCATATGTTCTCATGTTCTGAGCAAGGAACTTAAACGTTAGCTTTCTTACATGGCACATATTGCACTTTTACTTTCTTCTCCAACACTTTGTTTTTGCATTATTTAAACCAAATTGAACATGTTTCATTATTTATTTGAGGCTAAATTGATTTTATTTATGTATTATATTAAGTTAAAATAAGTGTTCATTCAGTATTGTTGTAATTGTCATTATTACAAATAATATATATTTATTTTTTTAATAAAAAAAAGATTTTTTTTTTTTTTTTTAATTGGCCGATTAATCGGTATTGTTTTTTTTTGGTCCTCCAATAAATCGGTATCGGCGTTGAAAAATCATAATCGGTCGACCTCTACTCCCAAGCCCGTTGGGGAGTTGCAGCGATGAGACAAGATCAAAAATTAGGGAGAAAAAGGGGGTAAAATACATAAAAAATAAAACAATGCTAACGACCATGACTGAATTCAAACCAGAGTTGGTTTCAAGGTGTGGTTTGATGTGGGTGTGTTCACAGGTGGGAAGAGTTGGCCAAATTATTTTGCCAATTAGTTTCAGTCAGCTGGTGTGCAAATGTGGCAAAATTGGATTTACTTTGGATCGTTAGGGACAGTCAATAAATTACACAATGTAAATGAGACAATATTTTCATGTTGCACACCTTTTAGTACTCATTAAATGCTTTCAATATTTGTATACGAATTTCTGCAATTTATAGTTGGTTTGAGGTTAAGTCATTGAAATTTTGAGTTATCGATAGCAGGCACAACACAAAAACTTCAGATGATGTCAAATTTAAGTAAAAAAGGTTCAAATAGAAAGAGTGGCAGGCCCCGGTGCACAACTGAGCAAGAGTACAAGTACATTAGTGTGTATAGTTTGAGAAACAGACGCCTCACAAGTCCTCAACTGGCAGCTTCCTTAAATAGTACCCGCAAAACACCAGTCTCAACGTCATCAGTGAAGAGGCGATTCCGGGATGCTGGCCTAAGTGACCCTGAACTTTTGAACGGTAGTGTACATCAACCGTTTATCTTTTCCAGTGATTAAAACATGGATGTCTCAGTCATGGTAAATTGCGGTTTGCAAAATGGGTCAATTTGGATCACCTTTATCTCTTGAATATTTTGGCATTCAGGTCCAAAACGTAACTTTCTGAGCACTTCAACAATGGGCAAATATGTATGGAAGGTTTCGTTTAATTCAAAAAGGGGTGCTGTCAAAAAGTGATTACATTCAAATGTATTTACCCCATTATAAAAGTAGCATAACTCCAGAAGTCTGTTTCTATTGTTCAATTTAAAGTTTTATCAGTTTCATATCAACTAACGTCCAATGATGCACGTAATTTGACTATATAATCTTGTGATTCAGGAAGCATCACTTGCCATTGGCTCTACAGGCCTTTTCCTTTTAGCCGCAAGGCTTTTTTGTTGCCATTTGCTCTTTAGCCACTAAGGCTAACATCCTTTCAAGCCTCTGGCGCTATTAGCCTTTGCATTTTGACTTGACTACCCTGTACCTCGGAAGCTCTTCATTAACTTTTACTTCGACCAGATCCTTTGACTTAAGTCTCCTCTTTTACCTTTACAGTCAACTTTGCCATTGCTTTTACAACTAACTGTTGTATTAGCAGAGTGAACGTCAGTTTTTATGTCGCACAGTAATACTGTATGACCGCGAGTTGAGCAAGGCACTTAACCCTAATTTCTCCTGTAAGTCGCTCTGGATAGGAGCGTCTGATAAACGACAAGAAAATAAAATGAAGTCTAAGTTCATCGTTAGAACCGTCTTTGGAGCATGGTTAAATCTCTGAGCTGTTTCCCAAAACCATCATTATTAATGTTGCACTTGAAAAACACTCGTAACCTAACGCCTGCCTCAGACCACTCGTAGAATAGCTAAATGCATCATTATGCTTTCTTGCCATCAATTTATATACACAGAAGATCTCCGCTAAACATAGAATCACATGGTTTAGCCGTCTCTCTGTGACCGCCAATATCTGACTGAGCGTCTACATTTAACCTTGCGTAATACCCTAGATGCAGTCGCACCACTTAACAAAACAAAATATATACATTTGTCACAAGAAATTAGCTTCCTGGTATACAGAAAAATACCTGAGCCCTGAAGCAAGCTTCAAGAAAATTGGAATGGAAATTACACTCCACCAAACTGGAAGTCTTATGACTAGCTTGGAGAGACAGTACCGTGCAATATCGAAGAGCCCTCACTGCTGCTCGTTCAGTCTATTTTTCCAACCTAATTGATGAGAATAAGAACAATACAAAATGCATTTTTGATACTGTCGCAAAGCTAACTAAAAAGCATTAGAAAGCAAAATTACAGACTCCTTTTTGAATCTGCGTATTTCTCCTAAGCTCAATTTTCATGAGTGCACAGAACTGCCAGGACCAATGGAGACACTCAAGTTTTTTAATCCTATATCTCTTGATACATTCACGAAAATAGTCATGGCCTCTAAACATTCCAGCTGAACTCCAACTAAACTACTGGAAGAGCTACTTCCTGGCCTTCCTATGTTGAACATAATAAACAGCTCCCTATCCTCTGGCTGTGTACCAAACTCACTAAAAAAGTGGCAGCAATAAAGCCTCTCCTGAAAAACCCAAACCTTGACCTGGATTATTATTATTTTTTTTTAAACAATTGGTCTATATCGAATCTCCCATTCCTCTCAAAAAAGTTTTTAAAAGCTGTTGCACATCAACTCACTGCCTTCCTGATGACAAATAATGAATACGAAACGCTTCAGTCTTGTTTTAGGCCCCATCATAGTACTGAGACTGCACTCGTGAAGGTGGTAAATGACGTCAGACCAAGGCTCTGCATCGGTCCTCGTGCACCTAGACCATAGTGCCGCTTTTGACACCATCGATCACCACATTCTTTTGGAGAGATTGGAACCCTAATTGGTCGACACGGACAAGTTCTTGCCTGGTTTAGATATCTGTCAGAAAGATATCAGTTTGTCTCTGTGGATGGTTTGTGCTCAGAGAAATCAATTGTACGTGTCTGTGTTCGTCAAGGTTCCGTTTTAGGACCACTATTGTTTTCACTATATATTTGACCTCTTGGTGATGTCATTCGGAAACACAATGTTAACTTTCACTGCTATGCGGACGACACACAGCTGTACATTTCAATGAAACATGCTGAAGCCCCAAAATTGCCTAGCCTGGAAGCCTGTGTTTCAGACATAAGGAAGTGAATGGTGGAAAATGTTTGACTTTTAAACTCAGACAAAACAGATATGCTAGTTCTAGGTCCCAAAGATACAAAGTTATCTTCAGTTAGCGCTAAACACGGTTGTTAGAATCTTTTACTAGAACCAAAAACATTTGATGATATTACTCCAGTGCTAGCTTCTAGGGCTGATTTCAAGGTTTTACTGCTAACCTACAAAGCATTACATGGACTTGCTCCTACCTATCTCTGATTTGGTCCTGCTGTACATACCTACACGTACGCTATGGTCACAAGACGCAGGTCTCCTTATTGTCCCTAGAATTTCTAAGCAAACAGCTGGAGGCGGGGCTTTCTCCTTTAAAGCTCCATTTTTATGGAATGGTCTGCCTATCCATGTGAGAGACGCAGACTCGGTCTCAACCTTTGTCTTCATTGAAGACTCATCTCTTCAGTTGGTCCTATGATTGAGTGTAGTCTGGCCCAGGGGTGCGAAGGGGAATGACAAGGCACTGGAGCGACGAACCGCCCTTGCTGTCTGCCTGGCCGGCTCCCCTCTCTCCACTGGGATTCTCAGCCCCCGTGACTCAGAGGCAGAGTCACAGGCTTAATAGTGCTCTTCCACACCGTCCCTAGGAGGGGTGCGTCACTTGAGTAGGTTGAGTCACTGACGTGATTTTCATGTCCGGTTTTGCGCCTCCTCAGACTCGTGCAGTGGGAGGGCTATACTCAGCCTTGTCTCAGGGTAATAAGTTGGTGGTCTGTTGATATCCCTCTAGTGGTGTGGGGACTGTGCTTATATCCTGCCTAGTTGGCCCTGTCCTGGGGGTATCGTCAGACGGGCCAGTGTCCCCCAAGCCCCCGTCTCAGCCTCCGGTATCTATGCTGCAATAGTCGATGTCAGCCTTTCTTAAAGTATGGGTCGCGGACCTGTTATTGGTGGGTCGCGATGCGTTAGAGTAAATGTATAATTCTTTAATTAATTACTGGAATTGATTTGGCCATGTGCAACTGTGCTCTCAGTGCGCTCTCTGCTTAGCAGTGGTGTCAGTTTGGCAGCTGCACGAGTGGGAGGGAGATGCCGTGTGCTTCGCGGTTCACCAGATCTTTTTTCTGCAGTTTTCTTGAAGATCACTCCACGATCCACACGCTGCAACGCTGTCGTTCAGCAGCAGATGATGCGCTGTCAGCCAATGACTTGTCATTCCCACTCGCCATCAAATGAGTCAAGCTAGCCACAAGTTCTGGCTGAGCTCAATCGTCATGAAACGCGAATACGGTGATGCGTTTCTTCTCTCTCTTGGTTTCATACAAACTTTGAGAAATAACGAGGAGCGCCCAGAATGTCTTTTGTGCGGGGAAGTGCTTAGTAACGAGTCTCAAAACGTAAAATTAAAGAGACACGTCCTGACCAAACATCCACAGCATGACGGTAAATCCAGGGAGTTCTTTCAGAACAGGGAAGAATGCTTCAGGAAACAGTGCTTCGACAGTGGGAAAGTTTGTCCGCTAGCATTGTTGTCATTTTATAACAGATGATATGCAGAAATAAGGGAGTACTCTCTCTCATAGTAGTAGATGTGAGCTTCTCTTTCAAACAATTCCCTTGTACACAGCTAATATAGCTAGATAGCTAACGTTTATCTACAGCAGGATGTGGTCTTCTGCCTGGCTGAGAAAGCAGTAGATGTCCTGATCCAGTTTGGCGCCACATACCTATGCGAGTCAGGGTTCTCAACTCTGGCATACAGAAACAGACTCCATGCTGAGCAAGACCTCAGGGTTGCACAATTAAAAACTGGGCCCAGAATAGACATGCTGGTTGAAGCATCAACCACACACACACACCTCTCATTAGGTTTGTGGGTGTGCGCATGCGTTTTCTGCTCTACATCTGTGTGATCAAAAATAAACAAGAATAGCTATTTATATTATTATATTTAATTGTTATTTGTCTATATTGCATTTGTTTTAGGCTTGCATAAGAGCAATGAAATGTACCGATATTTACGTCTAGTTGCATGTTTTCATAAACTTGGGTCCCAGGAAAACAGACTTTCTAATTTGGGTCCCAGGCTTAAAAAGTTTAAGAATCCCTGGTCTATGTGCCGGGGGAGCTAGCGTCAGTATTATATCTGGTATAATTCTCCTGCCTTATCTGGAGTCCTGTATGAATTTAAGTATGCTCCCTCCCTAGGACCATGCCTCAGGACTACCTGGCCTGATGACTCCTGGCTGTCCCCAGTCCACCTGGTTGTGCTGCTACTCCAGTTCCAACTGTTCTTCCTGCAGCTATGGAACCCCGACCTGTTCACCAGATGTACTACCTTGTCCCGGACCTGCTCTTTTTTAGACTCTCCCCCACTCTCTCTCTACCGCACCTGGAGTCTCGACATCTGAATGCTCAGCTATGAAAAGCCAACTGACATTTACTCCTGAGGTGCTGACCTGTTGCATCCTAGACAACCACTGTGATTAGTATTATTTGACCCTGCTGGTCATCTATGAACGTTTGAACATCTTGGCCATGTGTTGTTATAATCTCCACCCGGCACAGCCAGAAGAGGACTGCCCACCCCTCAGAGCCTGGTTCCTCTCTAGGTTTCTTCATAGGTTCCTGGCTTTCTAGGGAGTTTTCCTAGCCACTGTGCTTCTACAGCTGCATTGCTTGTTGTTTGGGTTTTTAGGCTGGATTTCTGTATAAGCACTGACATCTGCTGATGTAAAAAGGGATGTACAGTGGGGCAAAAAAGTATTTAGGTCAGCCACCAATTGTGCAAGTTCTCCCACTTAAAAAGATGAGGCCTGTAATTTTCATCATAGGTACACTTCAACTATGACAGACAAAATGAGAAGAAAAAAAATCCAGAAAATCACATTGTAGGATTTTTAATGAATTTATTAGCAAATTATGGTGGAAAATAAGTATTTGGTCAATAACAAAAGTTTCTCAATACTTTGTTATATACCCTTTGTTGGCAATGACAGAGGTCAAACGTTTTCTCTAAGTCTTCACAAGGTTTTCACACACTGTTGCTGGTATTTTGGCCCATTCCTCCATGCAGATCTCCTCTAGAGCAGTGATGTTTTGGGGCTGTTGCTGGGCAACACGGACTTTCAACTCCCTCCAAAGATTTTCTATGGGGTTGAGATCTGGAGACTGGCTAGGCCACTCCAGGACCTTGAAATGCTTCTTACGAAGCCACTCCGTTGCCCGGGCGGTGTGTTTGGGATCATTGTCATGCTGAAAGACCCAGCCACGTTCTTGCTGATGGAAGGAGGTTTTCACTCAAAATCTCACGATACATGGCCCCATTCATTCTTTCCTTTACACGGATCAGTCGTCCTGGTCCCTTTGCAGAAAAACAGCCCCAAAGCATGATGTTTCCACCCCCATGCTTCACAGTAGGTATGGTGTTCTTTGGATGCAACTCTGCATTCTTTGTCCTCCAAACACGACGAGTTGAGTTTTTACCAAAAAGTTATATTTTGGTTTCATCTGACATTCTCCCAATCTTCTTCTGGATCATCCAAATGCTCTCTAGCAAACTTCAGACGGGCCTGGACATGTACTGGCTTAAGCAGGGGGACACGTCTGGCACTGCAGGATTTGAGTCCCTGGCGGCGTAGTGTGTTACTGATGGTAGGCTTTGTTACTTTGGTCCCAGCTCTCTGCAGGTCATTCACTAGGTCCCCCCGTGTGGTTCTGGGTTTTTGCTCACCGTTCTTGTGATCATTTTGACCCCACGGGGTGAGATCTTGCGTGGAGCCCCAGATCGAGGGAGATTATCAGTGGTCTTGTATGTCTTCCATTTCATAACAATTGCTCCCACAGTTGATTTCTTCAAACCAAGCTGCTTACCTATTGCAGATTCAGTCTTCCCAGCCTGGTGCAGGTCTACAATTTTGTTTCTGGTGTCCTTTGACAGCTCTTTGGTCTTGGCCAGAATGGAGTTTGGAGTGTGACTGTTTGAGGTTGTGGACAGGTGTCTTTTATACTGATAACAAGTTCAAACAGGTGCCATTAATACAGGTAACGAGTGGAGGACAGAGGAGCCTCTTAAAGAAGATGTTACAGGTCTGTGAGAGCCAGAAATCTTGCTTGTTTGTAGGTGACCAAATACTTATTTTCCACCATAATTTGCAAATAAATTCATAAAAAAATCCTACAATGTGATTTTCTGGAGTTTTTTTTTCTCATTTTGTCTGTCATAGTTGAAGTGTACCTATGATGAAAATTACAGGCCTCTCTCATCTTTTTAAGTGGGAGAACTTGCACAATTGGTGGCTGACTAAATACTTTTTTGCCCCACTGTATATATACACACATTTGATTGATTGATCTTCAGAACAAAGTTGACTACAAATACAAAGTTGGCAATGTCTTTGCAAATGATACAAACTAACTCTAGAATGCTTCAAATTAAAACCGAGATGACTGAATTAAATTATAAAAAGTAGTCGAGTTCAGTTTTGCTACTTGTAGGCTACTGTCTGCAATTAGTCTCAATATACTTCAGGTGTAGCATAAAATGTGCCAAATAGGTGATTTAGTGCATTTTTATTGGGTAAGCGTTTGAATAAGCCACCTCAATATTTGCTACTGTAGGTGGTAATATCGCTCTAGGAGCTGATCCATCATCAGTCTTGTAAAATAATTTAAATGTTAATATTTGGATGGAGGCGAAAGAAAAAACCGCACACCTGTTCAGGCGAGGTGCAGTAGAAAACTTGAAAAAGAAAAAGGAGATCCGCACAATCCCGCAATCATTTTATAACCATCTGAGCTTGAGAAAGCTGATCCGAGAACGGCGCCCTTTCAATCCCATCAATATCAACACATTCTCCTACAACGCACTTAGCAACCATTCTCGCTACGCTATGTTTTGGAGAAAAACGTGCGTTACATCTCCGGCTGTTGTAGAAAAGATACATCCTTAAAAACACTCGTAAGCCTAACACGGAACCCAAACTGACTCCGCGCGTGCGCCATCGTGCATAAATGTATTTTGTCCCCCCACACCAAACACAACACGCAGGTTAAAATATGAAAACAAACTCTGAACCAATTAAATTAATTTGGGGACAGGTCAAAAAGCATTAAATATTTATGGCCTATTTAGCTAGCTTGCTGTTGCTAGCTAATTTGTCCTGGGATATAAACATTGAGTTGTTATTTTACCTGAAATGCACAAGGTCCTCTAATCCGCCAATTAACCCACACATAAAACGGTCAACCGAATCGTTTCTTGTCATCTCTCCTCCTTCCAGGCTTTTTCTTTTCTTCACTTTATATTGAGATTGGCAACTTTCATAAATTAGGTGCATTACCACCACTGACCTTGTTCGTCTTTCAGTCACCCACGTGGGTATAACCAATGAGGAGATGGCACGTGGGTACCTGCTTCTATAAACCAATGAGGAAATGACTTTCAGCGCGATCTGCGTCAGAAATAGAACTGACTTTTATTTTAGCCCTTGGCAACGCAGACACACATTGGCGGGCGCGAGCAGTGTGGGTGCAATAATTGAACAACAGATTTCTAAATTTATTTTGCAACGCTTGCACACGCGACGCGAGCGGTGTACTCAGCCTGTAAGTTCAATCGCTATCGGGAAGCCGGGACCTGGTCTAAGTTAAGACAAGAAAGGGCCACTTAAGTTCTCAAAAGTCTCAGAGTCAGTTAATTTCCCTGTCAATCACATCGCATACAGGTTGGACACAAAACAAATACAGTCTGTTTTTAAAATCATAATACTGGAAAGGACAGCGTTCAACAGGATCTTGTTGTTTTTTTTACAACAAGAGAGAGTTGTATATCGATACACTTGTGAATTACACTGGCACTATACACGTAAAGACATAACACTCGCACGCCTAGTCAAAACACACACAAACAGTCTCTTGCTCTCTTTCACACAGTGGTAGTGCTGCGGCAGTGAGATAAGACTAAGCACTCGTTTCCTTCCTGTCTTCTCACTTTGTCGCTCTCATTCAGCATAAACAAGGAAGAGAGGGAATAAAATGTGTGAAAGAGAGAGAGGGTTGTGATGAGTATCGTGTGCGTCAGTTTAACACGGAGACCACAAGGTTAAGAGGGAGTGTCTCTCTTTCTCCCGTTAGTCATCGGTTATAAGAAACTTCCACAACCAGGCTCATAAACAGCAAACCCGTCTTGTGATTTACAACTCCACCTGCCTTTGTGATTAGAGGCTTCAGATTCTGCATACGTTGCTCGAGGTATGTCTAGTTGCATATTTCCCCTGTAACAGGGTAAATAACTAGACAGTCTTTACAACGGCACTGCATCACTGATCATTCGTCTATAGACATACGTGTTTAACACGGAGACGTTCGATTGACCCTCAATCTATAGGGTCGTCAAAATGGAGCCGTTTCATTGGTCCTCACATTGTAATTCCGCTACAATGCTTAATCTCAACCATATGCTCTTCCTGGATCTAGTCTAGTACATTAACGCCGTGAATGACTTTACAGACACACAGATCACGCTTATGTTGGACAGGGGCTCTGATTAGATTACACTATCCATAATAACTGATTTGGGATCAGCATTTCCTCTCCGAGAGCTGAACCTTAGCCAATGTGAATTTTACTCCACCGCAGAGAGAGAATGACAGGTTGTGGAGAGAGAGGGATAGACTGGAAAGAGGTTGAAGTAAGAGAGGCAACCTTGCTGTCAAAGGCTACTGTGACTGAAGCCCGGGAGATAAATCTCTGGATATTGTGACTGAGTGAGACTAGTGCATATAGGCCATACTATGGGAAACAAGACAAACCACTTTGAATGTCACTGTGTACCTGAAGGATGCATGTCTGAACATGTCTCTAGAGTACAGTCAGACCGCTGTACAGAGAAGGCAATCTATATGGAGATCTACCTGTAGAGCTACTACAAAGACCAGACTGAATATAATATGGTGTGTCCAGAGAAATTATCCCCCTTATTTCCTGTTGTAGTCTGTTCTGTCTACTGCACCTGTCAGCTGACCTTTTCATGCTCCGAGCACAACAATACAGCCACACAAAGTTAAACATTAGAAGGAAAACAGATGAGAAAGAACCCTACAGATGTTCAAGGCCTCCAGTCAGTCTTGTTTTATGTAAATGGTCATACCTGAACAAACTGCCACACCATTTTGACTTTACTTACCCTCCCAGTAGAAACCCATTGTACCTGGGAGATTACGACTCAGGGCACCATTTGACAAACTAAACATGGCACATATTTGTCCAACAGTAAGGCCATGGTAACAGAATCTGACACGGCTGTAGTGGATCAGCAGCACCTCACCCAAAGGTGAACCGGACAGTCTTCAACTGGAATTGTACATCCTGGTTGTTTTGTGTTAGAAACTAGGCTACCGACTATCACATTGAGTGGGATAATGTCCAAATACAAGTTCTAGGCTAATAGAGTGTGGAAAGGGATCTGAGATGTTGAACAATCACCAATCTCACCACTATAGGCCTTGCATTACACTACTGATTGTTAATTAGTATAGGTGTCAATTACAACTGCAGCTTAATTACAGGAGATTATAAACGCCGTTTATATGGGAATGAAAGCCTACAACTGTCAGCCCAAATTAGAAATCAACTGACCACGTGACGCCACATTCTCCAATACTCGAAGCACGCCAGGACACACTGCACACTTGACACACCCGTGATCCCGTTATCTTGTCCTCAACCCCCCACTCGCTGACTGCCACACAAGACACCAACATGTCCCCAAGAGAGACACAGGCAATGACACTGAACAAGAACATAAACACAACATGTAAAGTGTTGGTTTTATGAGCTGAAATAAAAAAATCCCAGAAATGTTCCATACGCTTCCCTGTTAGTGACTATTTCCCCTTAGACAAGATAATCCATTCAATTGACAGGTCTGGCATATCAAGAAGCTGATTAAGCAGCATGATCACTACAAAGGCGTACCTTGTGCTGGTGACAATAAAAGGTGCAGTTGTGTCACACAACACAATACCACAGATGTCTCAAGTTGAGGAAGCGTGCAATTGGCATGCTGACAGCAGGAATGCCCACCAGAGCTGTTGCCAGATAATTTAATGTTAATTTCTCTACCATAAGCCTCCTCCAACATTGTTTTATAGAATTTGGCATTATGTCCAACCGGCCTCAGAACCGCATAGTATTTCTGTATAAAGCAATTTTGTGGGGGGAAACGTAATCTGATTGGCTGGTCCTGGCTGCCAAGTAGGTGGACCTATGCCCTTCCAGGCCCACAAATGGCTGCACCCCTGCCCAGTCATGTGAAATCCATAGATTAGGGACTAATTTATTTATTTTAAATCAACTGATTTCCTTATATTAACTGTAACTCAGTAAAAATCTTTGAAATTGTTGCACGTTGCGTTTCTATTTTAGTTCAGTATAAATATCCAAGTTGAAGAAAAATAAAACCATAACAGAAACAATGATATTTTCCATCATCTCCCATGCATCTTTTCAATCTTTTCAAGGGGCGGCAGGGTAGCCTAGTGGTAAGAGCGTTGGGCTAGTAACCGAATGGTTGCAAGTTCAAATCCCCGAGCTGACAAGGTACAAATCTGTCGTTCTGAACAGGGCAGTTCAGAACCGGGCCGTCATTGAAAATAAGAATTTGTTCTTAACTGACTTGCCTAGTTAAATAAATCGTTATTAATTATGTAGCCATGTAATCAAATAGGGTTCCGATGAGTTAAATCATTTTGTCGAACTTTCTTGCATTAACACATAATGCATTAACATTTGTCTCGCTCTGTGAAAAGGTGCCCCTGTCACACTTCCCAGACCTCACTTACTGCTTTAAGTTGTTCCAATCGGTCCTTCATCTTGACGACTGTAAATAAAACAAGCTAAAAAATAAATATAGTAATCTTAAATATACAATCCCCAATCTGTGAAATCCCTCAACCAGCTGGACAGCTAGCTGTTGAACTGAATCCCACCGCCAGCGGGTTGAAGATCAACTTTACCAAAGTCTTGGCAAGGTTCTTCTTAAAATGATTTTTGCTGCTGAAATACTGCTTTTTCCACCAATAGTCCATACAGTATGGCCGATAGGGGAGAAACTAAATCTCTTCCTCTTCGGTCTGGGGATTAAAACAAGTTGTGTTCACCCCGCATAATTTCTCAAGTAATTGTTATAAAACGCACTTTCGAGCTCACGCATGCGCGAAAGGCTCCTTGTTTGTCCACTAGTCGTGTATGGGGCCACGCCCAGGCCAGCGTGATACCTACCTGTGCGTGTTGGCCAACCAATGTCCTATAAAGGGGAAGCACAGTCTCAGTGGAATTCATGTAACTTCAGGGTGTTTTCACATATAGTCATCTTTAAAGTAATAATAATAATAATAATAATGTTTGTACCATGTTTTGTGCTGATACCATGTTGTGTCATGTGTTGTTGCCTTGCTATGTTGTTGTCTTGGGTCTCTCTTTATGTAGTGTTGTGTTGTCCCTCTTGTTGTGATATGTGTTTTGTCCTGTATTTATGTTGTATTTATTTATTTTAATCCCAGGCCCCTGTCCCCGCATGAGGCCTGTTGGTAGGTCGTCATTGTAAATAAGAATTTGTTCTTAACTGACTTGCCTCGTTAAATAAAGGTTAAGTAAAAAATAAAATAGTGAATTCTGGGGTAAAAAAAAGAAAGTGTTGCTGTAGTCTAGTGTGTGGTGCGGGAATAATGACAAGTGAACCTGGGGAGCTTTGTGTACACATTGACCTAAAAAAGGATCCAGATCACGGACTCCAAGCGAAACTAACTCAGACCACCTCTTGAGATGGTTTCAGTTCGGTTTGCTTCGGGGACTCTTTTGAGGAGTCATATTTGAGTGTTCACACTGGACAAAAAATGTAAGGAGCCTCACTGAGTTCACAAAAAAATGTCTGAAAGGGACCAAGAGTGAAAACACCCACATTGACAGTGACAATATGAGATTAGGATATTCTCGTAGAAAAAGCCTGCACGCAACGGAATGTGCTTCACGTCTCTGCGTATTTACTCACGGGTATGTGCGTACATTTGTTTGGTAAATAGGCCTACACAGGGTCGATGTTTATAGACTATTCTGCTTCACCTCTTGTGGGATCTAACATTCACTCATTCACTGTCACACAGATATGTCATCTCTCTCTCAGTTAAAATCACATTTTATTGGTCACATACACATATTTAGCAGATGATATTGCGGGTGTAGCGAAAAATGCTTGTGTTCCTAGCGCCAACAGTGTAGTGGTATCTAACAGTTCACAACAATACACAGTAATCTAAAAGTAAAATAATGGAATAAAGAAAAATATAAATATTAGATTGAACAATGTCGGAGTGATATTGACTAAAATATAGTAGAATAGAATACTGTATATACATATGGAATGAGTAAAGCAGTATGTAAACATTAAAGTGGCCAGTGATTCCAAGTCTATGTATATAGGGCAGCAACCACTAAGGTGCAGGGTTACGTAAGCGGGTGGAATCCGGCTAGTGACGGCTGTTTAACAGTCTGATGGCCTTGAGATAGAAGCTATTTTTCAGTCTCTCGGTCTCAGTTTTGATTCACCCGTACCGACCTCACCGCTGGATGATAGCGGGGTGAACAGGCCGTGGCTTAGGTGGTTGAGGTCCTTGATGATCTTTTTGGCCTTCCTGTGACATCAGGTGCTGTAGGTGTCTTGGATGGCAGGTAGTTTGCCCCCGGTGATGCGTTAGGTAGATCGCACCACCCTCTGTTAAGCAAGGATAAGGAAAGGTTTTTTTATGGGTGGCCTGTGAGTGATCATTTGTTAGCTTTTGTTGTGTTTTATTATGGCACCACCACGAATGAGAGTGGGCAAGTAGCCGTCTAGCCTCGCGCACAATACCATACCCGCCCTTCTCTCTCAAAATACACACACTAAACAATTTACAGACATAACTAATCAATAATCAACACAAATCCTATTAAAGTGAATTTGAGGACTGGAACGTTCGTGAATGTTGAGAATTGTTGAAATCCTGCATCGTGTCGATCTGATTGGACCACTGGCTGTTACGAGTCCACAATCAATGAGACTACAATCAGAGCCTTGCGGAACGGGGAATGTTGATTTCTCTAAGACGCAACAAGGCTGACACCCAGTGGTCTTTCCGACAAACTGCAACCCAATAGAGCGTAGCGCGGGGAATAGACAACAAATTATTTATATAGACATTAGATTACTGATTGGGGGCGCTGTGTTGAAGCCACCATCTTGGCACTCCTACACCGTCGTAAAAAAAAAAAATTACTATAGAAATGCATGTAATACATACTTTTAAATTATATATGAGTGCCAATATGTCCTACCGGTGGCTTCAAAGCCCATAGCATCAGCAATTAAAATCAAATGTTATTGGTCATCACATATTTTGCAGATGTTATCGCAGGTGCAGCAAAATGCTTGTTTCTTGCTCCAACATTCCAGTAATACCTAACAAAAATACAAAAGCAATGTTTGAGTCCAGAATATAAATATGTATACAATGGTGTGTATAGACAGCATATGAGTAGAAAAAGTGTAATAAACTTTACCTGCTGTCCTATATAACTAATATGCCATTAGTTATATAGGACAGCAGGTAAACAAATCAAGTTTATTTTATATAGCCCTTCGTACATCAGCTAATATCTCGAAGTGCTGTACAGAAACCCAGCCTAAAACCCCAAACAGCAAGCAATGCAGGTGTAGAAGCATTATTAAAGTGACCATTATTCAATGACTATGTACATAGGGCAGTAGTTTCTAAGGTGCAGGGTAGAGTACTGAAATCCAGGGTTAATATATTTTAGGTCCTAATCTATGGATTTCACATGACTGGGCAGGGACGCAGCCATAGGTGGGCCTGGGAGAGCGTAGGCCCACCCACTTGGCAAGTGAGTTCATATCCACAAAAGGCTTTATTACAGATAGAAATACTCCTCCGTTTCATCAGCAGTACAGCTGGCTGGTCTCAGACGATCCCGCAGGTGAAGAAGCCGGATGTGGAGGTCCTGGGCTGGCGTGGTTAAACGTGATCTGCGGTTGGACGTTTGCAAAGTTCCCTAAAATGACATTGGAGGCGGCTCATGGTAGAGAATTGGAACATTCAATAATCTGGCAACAGCTCTGGTGGACATTCCTGCAGTTAACATTTCAATTGCACGCTCTCTCAAAACTTGAGACATCTGTGGCATTGTGTTGTAGCATAACTGCACATTTTAGTGGCCTTTTGTCCACAGCACAAGGTCCAACTGTGTAATGATAACACTGTTTAATTAGCTTCTTTACATGCCACACCGGTCAGATGGCTGGATTATCTTGGCAAATGGGAAACGCTTAGTAACAGGTACATAAACAAATTTGTTCACAATATTTGAGAGAAATAAGCTTTTTGAGCATATGGAAAATGCGACCTTTCATTTCAGCTCATGAAACATGGGACCAACACTTTACATGTTGCGTTTATATTTTTGTTCAGTACATAACATTAGCTTCAAGTCCGTGGCCATATTTAAAAAGTAGTTGCACCTCTTTAACCATGGTGTTTAAAGACTCGCCAGGAGTCTGCAATGAAGTCCTCCTGAGTAAACAGGATGGAATACATCTGCAGTGTGCCACATGCCCTCACATACTGGATAAGCAAAAAGTTAAACATTTTTGTTCATCTGCCCTTTTTTATTTTACCAAATGCGTGATATTCCCACCAGGGCATTGGGAGATATCATTTAAATATATTGTGAAGTCATATCAAAAAGGAACCTGGGTAAGTGGTGTTTTCTTCAGAAGTTAAACCACACCGGCACAATACAGAGTATCAGGGTCAGAGCCCATTTCATTTCCACTCAATTATGGAAATTCCAATAAAACAATTTTTCCTCATAGGGAAATTTGAATTTCAGTTTACTTCCCGAATTGAAATTCACCCCAACCCTGGCAAGTTTACTTAATCAATCAGCTACTGGATAGATTTGAGTCTACAATGCTCAACTTCTACCCCCAACGACATGTCAAAACAACGAATCAAAGACAACTGCATGTTGTATTGAGAATGTTTTTATTCAAAGTTTATTCCCCCAAGTGCTTCCGGTCAGTCGATTAGTCCAGCGTGTGCCGGGTAAGGGCAGAGGGTGGTGCTTGATGATGGTGAGTTGCACATTACCATGCCAACACTAGGGCGGGTGTCTTACAATGAAACTAGAGAACCACACGACTTTACCAAGTTTGTATTTTTATCTGTTTTAAAACAGAAACGGAAAAAAAGTTCCAAAATAAAAATAAATCTGCAACGGGATTTTACATTTAAAGGGGCCAAACTCCAACAACTTCCTGACACACGGGGATGGGGGGGGGTCATACATACATACACAACAGGTTAAAGGTCATCATCTTCATCTGGGAGCGCTGTTTCTGATGCAACCTGGAGAGGGGGGGAGACAGAGGTGAATAACGGTTAGGGTTACGACGATACACCATTTACAAATCAGCAACATTGATGCATGTTGTTATCATCTAGCCATTCTGATCCAATTTCCTACGGTAAGACACTGATTAGATCAGAACCTTCTGATCCAATTTAAACCGATAACATTTGACTGTCTCGACGCAGTCCATCCACTGTGCGGTTCTACTCACTTTGAGGTCATGCTCGTACTGCGCTGCGAGGGAGGGGTCCATGAGGATCTCTGGTGGGGCGAGAGCGGGCATGGCCACGAACTCCAGGTTGGGGTCTCCAATCAGCTTCCGTGCTAGCCACAGGAAGGGCTTCTCAAAGTTGTAATTACTCTTGGCAGAGATATCGTAGTACTGTGAGAGAGAGAAGATGGTTATAACATAGCTGTGGAGAACAAGGTCTAAAATGTTTATTTACCCATTATTTCATCAGGGAATGTCTCAGTTTGCACAGAAACCCAGATACACTACTATACTTACTGACTTTATTGTCCCCATGGGGAAGTTTTGTTGCAGTGTCATATACATGTTTAAAGTGGTGTTTAAATACAAAACAAAATTGACAATACAACTTTCATACCTGTTACATACCAATAAAACATTATTTTAAAAAAAATTGCTGGCTGGCCTTACTGAGTCGATAGGAACATTCGCCCGAACTATTTAGGAGGGATATCACACCTGGCACAAATTATTGTCTAGTTGTGTTTTTCTTGCAGAGGGATGCCCTGTACCCAGAGGGGAGTAGTTCAAAGTCCGGGTACAGGGGGTAGCTTGGTACAACACCGCTAGTCAACTATATTAAAGTGTGTATATATTAAAGTACCTGGAGGTTCTTCTTGCGATGGAATACGATGCTCTTGGCTTTGACTTTCCTGTCTTTGATGTCTACCTTGTTGCCGCAGAGGACTATGGGAATGTTCTCACAGACTCGCACCAGATCACGATGCCAGTTGGGTACGTTCTTGTAGGTGACTCGGGACGTGACGTCAAACATGATGATTGCGCACTGGGCTGGAGAGCAGAAAGGAGGAGAGTGGAGAGGAACGAGGGAGCAGAGAAAAAAAAGCACAGAAGGGGATTCAGAGAGTGAAGAGGCAAAGAAAGCAAGAGAAGGATGTAGAGAGGGAGTGTCACAACATGAATCTACTCAACATAGCATCCTTACTGGAGGGGGCAGTTTACCCAGAATAGCTTTGCATTCTTTACTAGACAGTTCCTGGCCCTGGGGTGGCAACTTCTTCATTGACTAAAAGTAATCTACTTCAGGGCAAGGTTATTAAAAAAAAAAATATATATATATATATATATATATATATATATATATATACACACACACACACGTTCCCCCCCCTTTTAAATCGGTGCTGAACTTTAGCTCTCGGTTATAAGAACTGACCAGTGATATTCCATACAAAGCTCTGTAGGCAAGTATGTCAGAAGAGCAGGGAGTTATTTTTATTAACTAGGGCCCAGAGTTTTCCCTCCTGGTCAGCAAAACTTCCAGGCCAAGCAAACAAGCACGTTTATACAATACCTTGGATGTAGTAGCCATCTCGGAGCCCTCCAAACTTCTCCTGCCCGGCTGTGTCCCACACATTGTATTTGATGGCCCCCCTGTTGGTGTGGAAGACCAGCGGGTGCACCTCCACTCCCAGCGTGGCTGGAAAGACGGAAAGGGGAGAGAAGAGCAGAAACCCAACAGGACAGGCGAAAGAAGGGAGAGATGAGAGGGAGACAGGGAGAGGTAGCGAGAAATAAGGGAGAGAAAAGAGGAAGTGGGCAGAAGAGGAAGAGACCGTTTAGAAACAGGTGCTGGAATGGTGGCTGTTGGTTTCATTCCGAGTCGATCCCTTGCTGCACGATGTTATCTGGTGCCTCCATGTACCCTCTCTTTCTTATTGGAGGCCTCTGCAGTGTGACATGGCTCCCTCCCAATGACTAAAACTCCAATAAACCATTCTACCACTACAGGCTGAGTGCAAAAGCCTAAAACATGTGGATGTGTTGGTGTAAGTAACTAAATGCTGATGGGGAGCAACTTACCAACATATTTCTTCTCAAACTCTCCCGTCAAATGTCTTTTGACGAAAGTGGTCTTTCCCGTTCCTCCATCGCCAACCAACACAAGCTGAGAGGGTAAGAGCGTTAGAAGTTGGAACACAACTGGCGGGGTTGGGGGGGGGGGGCGGCAGCTAGCTAGCCAGCCATGACCTAACTCAACATGATCCTGCTTCATGTTCTAAAACAAAATAAACAGTAAATGTGTGAGATAGAAGAAAAAATCCTCACCTTGAACTGGACCTGCGGCTCTCCCTCTGCCATTGTGGAATGTGTCGTGGGTTTTTTATGTTCTCCTAAAACACAGACAGGGTGGTATGGTTAGCGAGCTAGTACAGTTAGCTGGCTACCCTGGCTAGCTGTATCAACTAACTAACTAGTAGTGGCTAATGAGATTGTAGTTTTGAAAAAGGGGGTTCCCAAACTTTTCCCACTCGGGAACATTCTGCGCTGTCCATTTCTTTTGACACCCCTCGTTGGAGAGAATTTTGCTGGTTTAAATCTTGTTTTCTGCAATTCTACACAGTGTCTCATGTTTAATGGAATATTGAGTGACAAATTACAATATACATGGGCTAAAAAAACTAAATAAAGAAACCTTGGCTGACATGGGCTAGTTGATCTGGACATTTCTGACAAGTTATAAATAGCTCTCTAAAGTGTGCAATGACGAACAGGACAAGATTAACTGATAATGCACTATTACAACGTTCAAAAGTATGTTTAAAGCTCGACAGAGTTCCTTTATACAAATGTTTTCTTCTTCGGGTCCCCCGCCCCACAGCAGTTTGTGAACCACTGAACTACAACAACCAAACAACCATTCGACATAGCAGCACGCGTCCAAGCTAACCAACAAGAAACCTTGGTAACTAGCTGCGCGTTTTATTAAACTAGCAATTTATTCCTAAACCTTTGCATATTTCCGGACATCTGACAAATCAGGATTTACAACGTGTAAACAATCCGACCGATAACCTAAATGCAGGCCTGTAGTTATGCCTTCTAAATATAGTATTAATCAGTTCATGTGATGTCACGTTAGCTAGCTAGCACAGCATGCAGTCTAAACGCCGAGGATGGCTAGCTAGCGCGTACGTTAGCTAGTTAGCATTTAATGAATGCGCCATTCAGCAGGCTGCCGCACTTTTCTAGTTTCGGCTGGAACAATGTCTGTGCAGCACAATCCGTTCTCTGGTTAGTTAACAGTCTAAGTAATGGTTCTGTTATGTAACAAATTAACCCTGCACAAAACTGCTACAATCTGATATTGGTATGGACAATAACAATATAACGAAACATCCTCAATGAAATCTATAAACGAAACAATAAATTAAAGTTGCCATCTAACGTTAGCTAGCATTTCGCTACTAGAGCTACTCAAAGCTAACGTGGTCCTAGAAATCAATAAAACTGTCTAATAACTTCGCTTATTGACAAAATAATTACTAAACTGAAGATATAAATACACCAATAACGCACTTAGGTGTCTCTGATTGTCCCAATTTTGATTCACAATGATTAGAAATTGAATTTAGACTAGCGTCACATCAGGAAAAATGTTCAGACTCACCCGGCGTTGAAACGAAGCGGAAAAGAGTAAATGGCTGCGTTCGCGGGAGATTCAGCGATGACCTGAGTCAGTTTCCGCTCATATCACGTGATCAACGCCAGCTATAAACTATTTTTGTTGTAACAATTGAGATATAAAAAAAAAAACGTTGCGACTCTGTGATATACACGTAGTAAAGCTTTATCAGGACAGCTTTATGATGGTTTAAAAACAAATGATGAACGTTTTGTAAAATGTAACATGCACGTTTTGTTTTGTTGCCATGGTTGCTTTTTTTCTCAGTAATTTCTTCTGCAATTTGACCATATGATTTCTAGACAATGGAAAAGAGTGCAAGCTATAATATTTGTATTCAAGCTATGACAAACCATCACTTTCTAATCTTCATTCAATCACACATGTACTTCATACCCAAATCAGTATGAAAAAGTACAAACAGGAGGCCTTCAGAACACAATTTATTTTCTTACAAATAAATAAGCTACAATTAAATCGACAGTTACTTATTCAAAATCTCATATGACAACATTTGCATGAGGTATACACTTGAATCAAATAGTGATTAATGCAAATGTGTGCGCTTTTGCTTTTACACTTGTGCGTGTTTATTTGACTTTGACAATATGCCTACTGGCTCTATGTTAAAAGTATGATCTATTGCGTAGTTGGTGTATTATTAATTGACATAGGATTGTCTTAGTGTTTACAGTATGCATAGTATAGGTAGTTAGCCAGTATGATGGTGATTGGTGTGCCAGTATGATGGTCTATCTATAGAGGTAGTCTGCCTGTATGTTGGCAGCAATCTCCGACTCCCACTGATCTCCATTGTTCAGCAGCTTCTCTTTGTTGTACAGCAACTCCTCGTGGGTCTCCGTGGCAAACTCAAAGTTTGGACCCTGAAGGACATGAAAAAGTTAAATAAGTCAGGAAACCCTTAACCCTAGAATACACCAGATGTTGTAGAATATGCTACTGAAAGTTCTGTTCTAGAATGACCAAAGCCACTAGAATTTGACAAGCTCTGAGTGAGTGAGTGAGTGAGTGAGTGAGTGTGTGTGTGAGAGAGTGAGCTTGCCAGCTGTTTACCTCCACAATAGCATCAACAGGGCAGGCCTCCTGGCAGAAGCCACAGTAGATGCACTTGGTCATGTCGATGTCGTAGCGAGTGGTCCTTCTGCTGCCGTCTGCACGAGTCTCAGCCTCAATGGTAATGGCCTGGGGCAGACACGGGGGCAGCAGAGAGAGGACAGAATGAGCAGGCCGAGGGAAATAAACAATGTCAGTGTCCGAATACCAATACCTTCATACTAAATAATATGAAAACAGAAAGTGTAATAGTATGTGAAATTTCCAAAACAGTACTCAGATTGCGTCATCTAATGCGCGATTACGTTGACTCCCGCCATTCGTTCATTGTAGAACAGCGCATCAATTTATCTGATTATCAGTTGTTGTCAAACACGTGCTTCGGAAAAGACAAGTGAATTCTACTAGATCAAACGTGAAAATTAGTATTCAGTTTAAGTATGTAGTACGCTAATATGGGTATTCGGACACAACCAGTGTGTACCCTATGAGCTGTGCAGGGCGTATTCGATTACCGGGGGAGGTAACTGGACTTTGCAGGGGTTACCTGGTTGGGGTACCATTGCATAGTAAAGTATATGAAGTTACCGATACCCTGGATAGTGTTATGGACTGCAGGTACACTACATGACCAAAAGTATGTGGACACCTGCTTGTCGAACATCTCATTACAAAATCATGGGCATTAATATGGAGTTGGTCCCCACTTTGCTGCTATAACATCCTCCACTCTTCTGGGAAGGCTTTCCACTAGCTGTTGGAACACTGCTGCGGGGACTTGCTTCCATTCAGCCACAAGTGCATTAGTGAAGTCGGGCATTGATTTTGGATGATTAGGCCTGGCTCACAGTCGGCGTTCCAGTTCCTCCCAAAGGTGTTTGATGGGGTTGAGGTCAGGGCTCTGTACAGGCCAGTCAAGTTCTTCCACACCAATCTCGACAAACCATTTCTGTATGGACCTCACTTTTTGCACGGGGGTATTGTCATGCTGAAACAGGGAAGGGCCTTCCCAAAACTGTTGCCACAAAGTTGGAAGCACAGGATCGTCTTGAATGTCATTGTATGCATGTTAAGATTTCCCTTCACTGGAACTAAAGGGCCTAGTCCGAACCATGAAAAAAAGCCCCAGACCATTATTCCTCCTCCACCAAACTTTACAGTTGGCACTATGCATTGATGCAGGTAGCGTTCTCCTGGCATCCGCCAAACCCAGATTCGTCTGTCGGACTGCCAGATGGTGAAGCGTGATTCATCACTCCTGAGAGCGCTCTTCCACTGATCCAGAATCCAATGGCGGCGAGCTTTACACCACTCTAGCCAAAGCTTGGCATTGCACATGGTGATCTTAGGCTTGTGTGCAGCTGCTCGGCCATGGAAACCCATTTCATAGAGTTGCCGATGAACAGTTCTTGTGTGGTTTTATCAACGATAAACCACGTTCATACATGTAGATAGATAGCTAAAGAAAGATATGGCCCGGAAGAAGGAAAAACAACAAAAACGTGCACCCAGAACTGAGTTTGGGAAACGGTGGAACGGAGATGGCGGAAACTGAGCTTTTGTTTGAAACTGCTAGTGAGTCGAGTGAAGCTAATAGTACAGAAAGTGAGAATGAGTGGGTTACAGTGACAAAGAAAAAAAGCGAAACAAGAGAAGTAAAGCTGTTGGAAAATAGGAAAACACTAGAGACTCGTTTTTGGTCGGAGTCACGGTTTTGGATCAATGATACTTGGGAAATCCGTTTAACGTCTCCAGGAAAATCTGGAATGTGTTGGAAGAAAGTGTGGAGTCGGTGAGAGTCACAAGAAGTGGTCTTATTTAGTTGTTTTGTGTGTCTGTGGAGCAGAAGAAGCGTGTTTTAAGACTCGTAGCAGGGAGCCTATCAAGGGGGTTATTTCTGGGGTGGCGCAAGAAATAAAGGCAGAGGATGTTACTGAAGACATCGATGGAGTGGTTGGTGGATGTCGATTGACCTGTATGGTGGACGGAGAAAAGAAGTTCACTTCATCCATGCTACTGTTCTTTGATAAAGAGTCTCTCCCTTCACATATAAAGTTAGGATTTATGATATACCCTGTAAGAGATTCTGTGCACAAGCCCCTTCAGTGTCATACATGTAAAAGATTTGGTCATGTGTCAAGTGTGTGCAAAAGGGAAAAATATTGTATGCCAGATGAAGGGAAATGCTGCAACTGTGGAGGTGAACATGTACCTGAATTCTTGGAATGCCCTGTTAGGCTGAAGAAGAATGAGGTGGCAAGGGTAAGGCGTGTCCAGCATGTCTCCTATCTGGAGGCGGTGAGAAAATGGGACAGAACAAGTGGCAGGGAAGAAGCAATGGTAGTAGAGCCACCAAGACCAGTGAATGTTTCTCATCAACCGAGGGATAGTGAAATGCTACATGTTAAAAAGATGGACTTTGTATTATTTATTGCAATGGTCATAAACTGTACAGCACAAGCAGGGAAGTCTAAGAAAATTGGAATCATTGTGAATGCCGCTGAATGTTTTTGGGCTCTTCGTGATTTCATAGCCGAGGCCGTGCAAGAAATCCCGTCGGTGAATGTAACCCCATCACAGTCCCCTGAGCCTGTGTAGGGATGTATTTTGGAGAGGACTATGATTGAAGAAGTATGATGTTTTTGTAAAAAATAATAATAATAGTTGTCTTGTTTTATTTTGTATGATGTCGTTTTCCCCTTTCCCGGAATGTTTTTTGTGTGTTTCTTATTCAATACCCTGTCCAGCTGGTGGCGGTAATGCACCATTAACATTGGATGCCAACCGCCGTTAAACCCCATCGAATAAGAAGAACAATTCTTGTGCTGATGTTGCTTCCAGAGTCAGTTTGGAACTCGGTAGTGATTGTTGCAACCGAGGACAGACAATTTTTACGCGCTTCAGCACATGGCGATCCTGTTCTGTGAGCTTGTGTGGTCTACCACTTCACGGCTAAGCCGTTGTTGCTCCTTGACGTTTCCACATTTTACAATAACAGGACTTACAGTTGACCGGGGCAGCTCTAGCAGGGCAGAAATTTGATGAACTGACTTGTTGGAAAGGTGGCATCCTATGACGGTGCCACATTGAAAGTCACTGAGCTCTTCAGTAATGCCACTCTACTGCCAATGTTTGTCTATGGAGAATGAATGTGTGCTCGATTTTCTACACCTGTCAGAAACGGGTGTGGCTGAAATAGCCGAATACACTCATTTGAAGGGTTGTACGCATACTTTTGTATATACACAGTGCCGTCGGAAAGTATTCAGACTCCTTGACTTTTTCCACATTTTGTTACGTTACAGCCTTGTTCTAAAATGGATGAAAAAAATAGAAAATCCTCAAACTACACATAATACCACATAATGACAAAGTAAAAACAGGTTTTTAGACATAAATACCTTATTTACATATGAGACTCGAAATTAAGCTCAAGTGCATCCTATTCCCATTGATCATCCTTGAGATGTTTCCACAACTTGATTGCTGTCCACCTGTGGTAAATTCAATTGATTTTATAAGGTCCCACAGTTGACGTGCATGTCAGACCAAAACCCAAGTCATGAGGTCAAAGGAATTGTCCGTAGAGCTCCGAGACAGGATTGCGTCGAGGAAGTTTACCAAAAAATGTCTGCAGCATTGAAGAGTCCCAAGAACACTACCAAGACTATTCCTAGAGCTGGACGCCCGGCCAAACTGAGCAATTGGGGTAGAAGAGCCTTGGTCAGGGAGGTGACCAAGAACCCGATGGCCACTCTGACAGAGTTCCTCTGTGGAGATGGCAGAACCTTCCAGAAGGACAACCATCTCTGCAACACTCCACCAATCAGGCCTTTATGGTAGAGTTGCCAGACGGAAGCCACTCCTCAGTAAAAGGCAGATGACAGCCCGCTTGGAGTTTGCCAAAAGGAACCTAAAGACTCAGACCATGAGAAACACAATTCTCTGATCTGATGAAACCAAGATTGAACTCTTTGGCCTGAATGCCAAGCGTCACGTCTGGAGGAAACCTGGCACCATCCATACAGTGAAGCATGGTGATGGCAGCATCATGCTGTGGGGATGTTTTTGAGCGTCAGGGACTGGGAGACTAGTCAGGTTCGAGGCAAAGATGAACGGAGCAAAGTACAGAAAGATCCTTGATGAAAACCTGCTACAGAGCCACTTGAACCCGATCGAACATCTCTGGAGGGACCTGAAAATAGCTGTGCAGCGACACTCCCCATCCAACCAGACAGAGCTTGAGAGGATCTGCAGAGAAGAATGGGAGAAACTCCCCAAATACAGGTGTGCCAAGCTTGTAGCATCATACCCAAGAAGACTTGAGGCTGTAATCACTGCCAAAGGTGCTTCAACAAAGTACTGAGTAGAGGGTCTTAATACTTAAGTAAATGTGATATTTAAGTTTATTTTTATAAATGAGCAAAAATGTATAAAAAACTGTTTTTGCTTTGTCATTATGGGGTATTGTGTGTCAATTGATGGATGGAAAAAACGATGTAATCAATTTTAGAATAAGGCTGTAACCTATTGCAATGTGGAAAAAGTCAAGGGGTCTGAATACTTTACGAAGGCAAGCAGGTATTAATGATGCATATGCCTACATACAGTAGTTTGTAGTACTATTGAGTCTAGTGGCCAGGGCATTGAGGGCAGTGTAGTGCTTTACCAGTGTGTTTATGTGGGTGTATATGGGTCACCTGGGCAGGGCAGACAGCCTCACACAGCTTGCAGGCGATACAGCGCTCCTCTCCGTTGGGGTACCGGCGCAGAGCGTGTTCACCACGGAAACGAGGAGACAGGGGACCCTTCTCAAATGGGTAATTGATGGTAGCGGGCTCGCGGAATAGGTAACTCATAGTCATCCCCAATCCTGGAGGAGTGTGTGGGAAAGACAGGTAAATAAATGTCACTTATGGTGTGTGTGTGCACATCACCGGAGTACCGCAAAGCTCTGGGACCCCACTAGCCTGTCATCGATGTCTAATTTATTTTACTTAATAAATCATTGGCAGTAACCCTCCAAAAAGTTATTCATAAACCTTTTTCATTTCCACATGTACTAGCAAGCTAAACGTTCATTTCTTGGGCTTCAGGAATGTGACTGTAAAAGTGAATGAGGGGAGCTTACTCAGGTAGTTCTATGTGGTTTTTAGTTTAGAAAACAACATCTCTGCAGAAGCGATAGTTACAGGGATGGTAAAAACAGCTATATTGATGTAGCAACATCAGGAAAACTGTGGAGAAGGGAGTTGTGCTTCAAAATTAGCAAGTTTGTAACATCTTTAATTGAGCCTCTCATTCTTAATTGCCAGCCTCAACGCGTTACGGAAAGAGATTAACTGTCGCCTCCAGGAAGCTCTGGGGACAGCTCATCTGGATACTGGACAGACGATAAATTGCCAGATGCAAACAGATTATCGTCTTTAGCAGACAACAGTTCTTGAGGGCGGAACAAAGATAGCAGTTTGCGTTTTTGTTCATACATGTTGAACCAGCGTTTGAGTTGTGTGGTTGCAATATCAACTGTCTCTTATCGCTGGTCTTTCTTGGCATGCATCATTCAAGACTGTGTTTAAATTGTGTGCAGCACAATGGACATATAATGCACAATGTGTCAGGAAAGACTGTCTGGGTTGGTAATACTCACTATAGAAAACAGTCAGGCCCCCAACCTGGACCTACAGGCCGTGGTGAAAACATTTGCACACAAAAAAGAAGGACTTCAGGACACCAGGGGAGTCTCTTGAGTTGGATTTAATTGACCTTGAATGTTGCAGCCCATTTGTGTAGGCTACTAGCCAGACAAAACCTGCTGAGTTCAACAATCAATAGTGGCTGAATTTATCCTCAAGCCAACTACTTTTTCCTCATTGTTAGGCTGTTTGATGTGAATTTTTATTAAAAAGTTTATAAATAGAAGCTAAATACGGTATATAGCAATAGATAGTACACTGCATAATGAAACAAACCCTAATAAGCTCGTGTTTTGAGGATGGACTGACTATTATTTGGCATTAATAGACTGGTTATACGCACACATTTTATCCAAGCTGGGTGAGAGTGTGAGGACGGCTCATCTCATGCAGATTCAGGTAACCTATACAGGACAGTTGCTTACTCCCCCAAACATTAATTGGTAGCTGATTAGTATGCTGTTGCATCAAACATTTATTTTAGAATCTGCAATGTTTGAATTTCCAACTTTAATTACATTATTGCTGCCAGCCAGCAGTCTAAAAATACCAGCATTGCGACACTGTGTATAGCTTTGTGAAATGTTAGGCTTAACATGAGAAAATGCCGACCAAATAGGCCTACCAATAAACATTTATCCATTAGCTAAAGCTAAGCTCTGGCACCCCAGAAAACCTATAAATGTTTGCCAGTCGCATAGACATGTCGCAATTTCAGCACCATGGACAGTGGTTGGTAGAGTATGTACTTTGATTTAGATTTTTATTTTAGAGGGGGGGACTCCAGAGAAACTGTGTTATGCAAGTGGTGTGTGTCACCTCTGAAGAGCTCGGTCCACAGGAGAGTCTGAGCAGCTCGGTCTGTGATGGACCTCATATCAAGAGGAAGTTCCTTGGCATTCACATACTCTATACACACACAGAGAGTGGAGAACAAGATACGAGAGAGAGAGATGAGAAAGAGAAGAAGAGATGAAGAGAGGCAGCTATGAAGCCAAATTAAATTTGTTGTTATGGGTACTACTGAATATCAACATTTGTGTTACTTACTGTACATCCCTCTCTGCACACTGAGGCTGAAGTGTCGAACCAAACCGGGGCTGATAACTCCAAAGGTGCCTACCAAAGAAACAGAGAAGACAGTGACACATGTAGCCGTCACCCCCCCAATGAATGCAATTTGATTTACAGCCGTCTAGTCTTACCTGGCCTGGGGCAGTAAAGCAAACGCACCGCAGTAGACATCAAAGCAAGAAGAACCTGGAAAGAGAGATATGGAGCATTTGTTGAATAGTTGGTCAATGAGGCAAATAGGCAAAATGGTGGATTCCTGATCCCACATGTCCAACAGCAGAAACAACCCTCTTCTCTCTAGTGAGCACATCCTAAACACAAACCTCTTTGTGAGTGTATGTAAGGTGGTGAACAGATTGTCAGGCAGCTGCTTTACCCTGCACTTTCCTAATCTCCCATCCCCAATCTGGCTTTTAGGCCGACGTCACAGGTCACGCAAAGGCGCAATGCATAAACACTTTCACAGCCAATCACACTGACCTTATAAATAAATACTGTAGGCTCCCGTACAATTATAACCCCCCAAAATCTACAATGTATAGGCTACAACTGTAGGAATACGTTGTCACTAGCAAAGGAAGTTTTAAGACAAAGCGTGCAGTTTCTCGTAAATCACGAATAGTTTATAACTTTAACTAGGCTGTTTTGATAAATAAACCTTGAGGGAAAACGGTTCTATTTAAAACTCTGAATAATAACTCACTATCGACAGTAGGCTGTCTGAGCTGTCTGGACCATATGATGGTGAAGCTGTCCAGGCAACAATAATTACATGCTGCGCACTTAAATATCGCTGTCCAGACCGGACCGTTTACTTCGCAAGTATTCTAAGCACTGTCATTGAAAATGCAGGAATAACGATTCAAAAACGAAATAAACATGTCAAATTACAACTTTGTTTAATAAAACAGCATCAAACATTGTAAAACAGAAAGAAACATACCTGCTCCCACAACCTGTGACAAAAGACGCAAGGGACAACCGCCACTGCACTGGCACTGTTGCCCACGAGAGGAGGGAAACTCAGAAGAGGCTTGTGAAACAGCGGTGTACTTACTGTAAGCCTGGGTAGACATAGTCGCCATTTTGAATGTGGCAAAGTTCTATGCACTTACTATCCAGTGCATATCAAAATATGGTATTATTCATCACACCACCCTCCTATTATACACAGTCACTTAGACACAGACATACACACCAGTGGAGACTGGTGGGAGCAGCTATAGGAGGAGGGGCTCATTGTTATGGCTTGAATGGAATTAATGTATGGTTTCTATATGTTTGATACCATTCCATTGATTCCATTTCAGCCATTACAATGAGCCCGTCCTCCTATAGCTCCTCCCACCAGCCACCACTGACACACACACACACACATATATATACACACACAATAATGACTTCCCAATATGAGTTTGTGAGAGAGCAAGACTGAATAGCGGAAGTTTCTCGCTTTCGTTCCAATCTCGTTCTAACCAAACACTTCTCTCCAGCAAGCATTCCACCCAGTGATCAAAGAGGAGAGAGAACTCAAAGGTATTTGATTTTACACCATTATACATCATTGCTACTTTACAACTACCGGGTGTGGTGACAGTCACAGTCTATGTCGAGGCAGGAAGTAGATAGGGCTTCACCTCTGCTTCCAATTGAACAACTTAATCTGTTGATGCTGTGGCTAGATTCTGTAGCACCACACTGTATGCATGAAGCCTAGATTGTGTTAAATGACTTTATTTATGTAACAATAGGCTGTAGGTTTGATCTAAGGGTTTTGATATACAGGATAAGTCTTCTGTGTTGCACTTGTACTTGCTTTAGCTCTAACACACATAAAGTACAGATACACACAACGGAGATAGACGGACACACTCCGGTACATCAATACAGAAGTGATGAGTATTTTTGAAACTGGGACCTCTCCTCTCTCAGTAGTAAGATGCTGAGTGCGTCCACTCCGACCCAGATGCCCCCCAGCGGCGAGGACAGTTCTGGTTCTGACAGGGGGTCAGAGGTCCGTGTTCCAACTCCAGCCACAGAGACAGACCGCTTCGGCTTCATCCTGGTGAATGGATCCACTGCCGGGTCAGTACGAAGCAGTCTCTGGCTTAGCAGCACTGATAACCAGTTTCTGTTCTCTCACTCTTTTTTTAAAGCCCATGTACAGTCTTTGTCATTTTATTTTTAAATCACCACTGTATGTCTAATAAATCACTGTGTGTTTATTTAGCGAAAACAACAAAAAAATATTTGTAATCATTTATTTCCCTTGACTTAAAAAATGTAACATTAACCTAACAAAGACAGTCGTGTAGGAATGAGGTTTGTGCAGTAAATGTAAATACATTTAAATAATTCGCTTTTTTATTATAATGGACTGATGGTACCTGCATCTGATGGTCATGGTGCTTCAGGACAACTGGGACCTCGGAAAGAAACTAGGTCAAATCATGACGTCAGTGATCTTCAGGTCAGAAAGTCAGTGCTCAAGAAAGATGCCCGAGTTTCCGACTTCCCAGTTGTCTTGAACGCACTGAAGTTGGAAGTCGGAGATTTCCGAGTTCCCAGATGTTTTAAACATGGCATTAGTCGCAGCGCAGGGAAGGATGGAGAGAGCAGCAAATGGTCCACCTCTCACAGTCCCTGCTCTCTCCTTCCTTTCCTCCGGTGAGACTGACCAGAGAGAGGGCGCACCGTCTTCCACCTGATGGCAAAACTCGAGTGGCACTGCCTCATGCACAAATTCATGTTGTTCCTATGACCAGAGAAAGTGAAATATTCCTCGATATTAAAATGGACACGACGAGCTGCAGATAATAATAACAATGCAGTGCTATCAAGACACTTGGTTACTCATTCAGCTCAAGTGGAAGATGGGAGAAGCACGTTTTCTGTTTTGTAATAGTGTTGAGTAAAACAGTGTTGAGAGTGTTAAAAACTTAGGCATTAACTCACTCATTAAACAGCAGCTCTTTGCTGTATTCTTTGACAGTCTCTCTCTGGTCGTGGTTTTAAAAGTAGTGAAATCTCACGTAGGCTAGTATCAAACTTTACTGTGGCCGGGGGTCATGGAAGCTGTAGTAACTGTGATTGGAGCTATCCGATTGGCCAGCGCAGTAGGCACACTCTATTTAGCCACAGATCTCCCGGTCCACGGACAAATTAAATAGTTCAAAATGGGAACACTTTACCTTTGCCAGGGCTTCTGAATCAAGTGTACCTACCATCAGCAGTGCAACCCGGAAAAAAGTAAATAAAAGGAGTACAAGCCTTTATTGTTGGCTTTTCTACAGAAATGTTTGGTGATCAACTAGGAATGCCTTGAAGATTGACCAGTTGATTGCGATCGACCGGTTGGTGACCACTGATGTAGGCTCTAGGAAACAAATTTGAAGATATTTACATACACAGCCATGCTTGGCTGATAGGATGGTCTAGAGCCCACCCCCTTACCCAGATGAACAGTCATTGGTCTATTATAATCAGATCACATTGTGACATCACGATATGTCCAAAAGTTCCATCCCACCTGAACAGGCTGAAATTTCAGGTATTTTTTTCAAAAAGCTCTTACACAAATAAGAGGGGGTGCTTTGCTGCAAGAGGGACTGATGAACTTCACAAAATAGATGGCATCATGAGGAAGGGAAATTATGTGGATATATTGAAGCAACATCTCAAGACATCAGTCAGGAAGTTAAAGCTTGGTCGCAAATGGGACTTCAAAATGGACAATGACCCCAAGCATACTTCCAAAGTTGTGACAAAATGGCTTAAGGACAAAAAAGTCAAGGTATTGGAGTGACCATCACAAAGCCCTGACCTCAATCCTATAGAAAATTTGTGGGCAGAACTGAAAAAGCGTGTGCGAGCAAGGAGGCCTACAAACCTGCCTCAGTTACACCAACTCTGTCAGGAGGAATGGGACAAAATTCACCCAACTTATTGTGGGAAGCTTGTGGAAGGCTACCTGAAACGTTTGACCCAAGTTAAACAGTTTAAAGGCAGTGCTACCAAATAATTATTGAGTGTATGTAAACTTCTGACCCACTGGGAATATGATGAAAGAAATACAATCTGAAATAAATAATTCTCTCTACTATTCTTCTGACATTTCACATTCTCAAAATAAAGTGGTGATCCTAACTGACTTAAGACAGGGAATTTTTTACTAGGATTAAATGTCAGGAATTGTGAAAAACGAGTTTTGAGTTTGAGTTTAAATGTCTTTGGCTAAGGTGTATGTAAACTTCCGACTTCAACTGTAGCTTTTACACAATTTCAGTGCTATTTCGACCTGTGTGGAAATATCCTAAAAAACAACAGAGTGGAAATCACCTTTTTAACTGCACTGCCCTTTAAAGGATTGATTAGTTATGATAAGAGAAACAAACTGAGCAATAAGGCATTTCTGGTGATCAGAAGACACTAAAGACTCATCCTATAACTTGCAACTTCATGCAAAAAAACAATTGTAGCACGAAAGATCACAGTTCAGCGTCACAGTACTTTTTTTATATAGATACAAATATAAGTCATTCTTTATTTAGTTCATAGAATAAACCCAGCTAATAACCGAACACAAATATAACAGACATCCTCTTAACAGTCATCTCCTACACTCTCTCACTCTGTGTCCTTGAACATCCTGACCTGTTGCTATGGAGATAGTCACACCGCCACCATGCGGTTTTCCTGTTTCCTGTGTATCTTTACGGTGTTTTCGTTCTCTGTGACGAGACATGAAGGTGCAGTTGACTCAACTCAGTACATTTTGGTAAATTGGCTGCCTTAGAGAGGACTTTGGTCCTCAGAAACAGGAAAGCGTCAAAGTGAGGAGTTAGTTACCTGCCCTAGAAAGATACTGACTTTAAAATGTTATTATGACAGTTATGCTTAAAGTGAAAACCTTATTTTGCTTATGATATGTTGGTGCCAGGAGTGAAGGCCCGCCTCCTGAGCTCGTTAGACAGAGAGAGACGAAGTGGATCAACATCATCAGCCAATGGGATCGTGTCTTACTAAAGAAGTCCAGCAAGGTGTGTACTTGGCATTTTTGATGTAACCTCTTCTGGGACACCAGACCCAGGTATTTGCTCCTGCATGATCCTTACTCTCCACCGGTCTCTCAGGTCAAAGAGCAGTGTCAGAAAGGCATCCCAGCATCCCTCAGGGCTAAATGTTGGCCACTGCTGTGTGGTGCCACTGACAGAATGCACCGCAACAAGGACCTCTACCAGGTAAGATAGAGCAAACAACTCAACTATATAGATAGAATCATTTATTAGAACCTTACTGGGCCTTTATGGTATTCCTACCGTAAATATACAAATATTGCATAGTAAAGTTATCAGGTAAATCTCTCTCCCTCTGTCAGACTCTGGACTCCAGGCCTGCCCTACAGAGCTGTGTGGATGTTATCGAGAGAGACTTAGACCGCCAGTTCCCCTTCCATGAGATGTTCCTCTCCAGAGATGGCCATGGGTAAAACAGCCTCATGATACTCCGTACAATTTATGGAACGATGATGACATACGACACATCTTTCTCCATCTCTCGTTCTTTTTGTAGTGTTGTATAAATATTGTCTGGTGTTATCCCGTCAGTGTTCTGGTTGATCTGAGTGTTGTGTTGTGTGTGGGTAGGCAGCGTGGTCTGTTCCGGGTGCTGAAGGCCTTTACTCAGCTGAAGCCTGACGAGGGCTACTGTCAGGCCCAGGGACCTGTAGCAGCTGTACTGCTGATGAACATGCCTACTGAGGTACTGTTACAATCAGGGGTGCAACTTTGGTTTTAGAAGTGGGGGGGGGGGGTGGATAATTATCATTATTACTTATTTTTTTATCCAGTCGGATAAACACTCCAAACAGCCTAACTGACAGCTCGGAGGCGTCCCATGGTCCTAAAGCACACCGTTGCCTCGTTTTGTATCACATTCCAATGATAAAATTAGGGGGGATAAAAATGCAATTTCAGAATGTAGGACACCCCGTCCCCAGTGAAATTGCGCCCCTGGTTACAATCACCATCCACCAACCTGAACAACATGAAAGGACTGGATAGGTGGCAAGCTTGAGCTTTCCCTCCGTCACAGCCTGTAATAACCGTTCATCTCTCTTAATACCTTTGCTTTCCCCTCCAATAGGAGGCATTCTGGTGCCTGGTACAGATTAGTGAACAGTACCTCCCTGACTACTACAGCCCTCTTCTGGTAAGATAATGTTACTTACTGCTCATGGTCAATTAGTGATCCAAAGAGTACTCACAGAGTAAAAACTGCATATGTACAATACCAGTCAAAAGTTTGGACACACCTACTCATTCCAGGGTTTTTCTTTATTTTTACTATTTTCTACATTGTAGAACAATAGTGAAGACATCAAAACTATGAAATAACCAAAAAAGTGTTAAGCAAATCAAAGTATATTTGAGATTCTTCAAAGTAGCCACCCTTCGCCTTGATGACAGCTTTGCACACTCTTGGCATTCTCTCAACCAGCTTCATGAGGTAGTCACCTGGAATGCATTTCAATGAACAGGTGTGCCTTGTTAAAAGTTCATCTGTGAAATCTTTCCTTCTTAATGTGTTTGAGCCAGTCAGTTGTGTTGTGACAAGGTAGTGGTGGTATACAGAAGATAGCCCTATTTGGTAAAAAACCAAGTCCTTATTATGGCAAGAACAGCTCAAATAAGCAAAGAGAAACAGCAGTCCATCATTACTGTAAGACATGAAGGTCAGTCAATCCTGAAAATTTCAGGAACTTTGAAAGTGCAGTCGCAAAAACCATCAAGTGCTATGATGAAACTGCCTCTCATGAGGACCGTCACAGGAATGGAAGACCCAGAGTTACCTCTGCTGCAGAGGATAAGTTCATTAGAGTTACCAGCCTCAGAAATTGCAGCCCAAATAAATGCTTCACAGAGTTCAAGTAATAGACACATCTGAACATCAATTGTTCAAAGGAGACTGCGTAAATCAGGCCTTCGTGGTCGAATTGCTGCAAAGAAACCACTACTAAAGAAAACCAATAAGAAGAAGAGACTTGCTTGGGCCAAGAAACATGAGCAATGGCCATTAGACCGGTGGAAATCTGTCCGTTGGTCTGATGAGTCCAAATTTGAGATTCTTTGGTCCCAACCGCTGTGTCTTTGTGATGGAGGAGGTGTGATGGTGTGGGGGAGCTTTGCTGGTGACACTGTCTGTGATTTATTTAGAATTCAAGGCACACTTAACCAGCATGGTTTGCACCTGGTGGGACTATTATTTGTTTTTCAACAGGACAATGACCCAACACACCTCCAGGTTGTGTAAGGGCTATTTGACCATAAAGGAGAGTATCTCTATCCTCCTGATTCCAAGCAAAAATGAAAGCAGGAAGCACCAGTGACTCAGTCTATTAAAAAAGTGGTCAGATGAAGCAGATGCTAAACTACAGGACTGTTTTGCTATCAGAGACTGGAACATGTTCCGGGATTCTTCTGATGGCATTGAGGAGTACACCACATCAGTCACTGGCTTTATCAATAAGTGCATCGAGGACATCGTCCCCACAGTGTCTGTACGTATATACCCCAACCAGAAGCCATGGATTACAGGCAACATTGGCACTGAGCTAAAGGGCAGAGCTGCCGCTTTCAAGGTGCGGTACTCTAACCCGGAAGCTTACAAGAAATCCTGCTATGCCCTGCAACGAACCATCAAACAGGCAAAGCGTCAATACAGGGCTAAGATTGAATCATACTACACCGGCTCCGACGCTCGTCTTATTTGGCAGGGCTTGCAAACTATTACAGACTACGAAGGGAATCACAGCCGTGAGCTGCCCAGTGACACGAGCATACCAGACGAGCTAAATCACTTCTATGCTTGCTTCGGTGTCTGTATGTACCGGTGTCTGTATGTAGCCTCGCTACCTTTATAGCCTCGCTACAGTATATAGCCTCGCTACTGTTTTTCACTGAAAGCTGACCTCCCTTTTTCGTCTTTTTACTGTTGTTTTTATTTCTTTACTTACCTATTGTTCACCTAATACCTTTTTTGCACTATTGATTAGAGCCTGTAAGTAAGAATTTCCCTGTAAGGTCTACTACACCTGTTGTATTCGGTGCACGTGACAAATAAACTTTGATTTAATTTGAGTGCTGCATCAGATGACCTGGCCTACACAATCACCCGACCTCAACCCAATTGAGATGGTTTGGGATGAGTTGGAGTGAAGGAAAAGCAACCAACAAGTGCTCAGCATATGTAGGAACTCCTTCAAGAATGTTGGAAAAGCATTCCAGGTGAAGCTGGTTGAGAGAATGCCAAGAGTGTGCAAATCTGTCATCAAGGAAAAGGGTGGCTACTTTGAAGAATCTCAAATATAAAATATATTTTGATTTGTTTAATGCTTTTTTTGGTTACTACATGATTCCATATGTGTTATTTCATAGTTTTGATGTCTTCACTATTATTATTCTATGTAGAAAATAGTATAAATAAGTGTGTGTCCAAACTTTTGACTGTTACTGTACATCAATATGTTTTTCATCAGTAAGGGGTTTGGTTGTTGTAACATAGCTCAATAGCATTTCTCCAGACACTTGTCTCTCTAATGTTGTCTATAGGAGGGGGTTCTCTTTGACGCGGCCATGCTGACCTGGGTGCTGAAAAAGACGTGTCCCGCAACTCACAAGCATCTGCAGAGACACGGCGTGGAGCCTCTGATGTTCGCCACCGATTGGCTGATGTGCCTGTTCACACGTCACCTGCCATTCAACACCCTCCTCCGAGTCTGGGACCTGTTCTTCTGCTACGGTCTGTTAATGAAGGAGGGAATGAATGAATTAATCTATCCATCTATCTATTCATTCATCTATGTTATCCAGTATATCTATATATTATGGCCATTCACCTGCTCGTCTGTCTGTCTGTCTGTCTGTCTGTCTGTCTGTCTGTCTGTCTGTCTGTCTGTCTGTCTGTCTGTCTGTCTGTCTGTCTGTCTGTCTCTGTCTGTCTGTCTGTCTGTCTGTCGTGAAACCTAAAGAAAGTATTTTTCTAACAAAGGGTTTGGTTAATCTCACCTCTCACTCCCCACATATCCTGTGTGTCGTTCTCACCCTCTCCATCCCCCTCCATCAGGAGTGCGTGTGTTGTTCCAGGTGGCGGTTGTGTTGGTGCGCAGGGCTCTGGGCCGGGTGGAGCAGAGGGAGGAGTGTGAGGGCCAGATGGAGACTCTGGAGAGGCTGAGGGGTGTGAGGGAGCAGGTGCAGCAGGAGGACGATACCTTCATCGGAGAGGTCAGACACCTGGCCTCATGTACACCGGTTATACTTGAACTATCCTACCATGCATGTACAATACACACCTGTGTCACCCCACTTTTACCAACACTCCATCTCCCTTTCACCCCCACCCAGGTGTGTTCTGTCCCTCTTTCGGGTAAGGATCTGGAGCGGCAGACGGAGAAAGAGCTGGAGAAGTGGAGGAAGGAACGGCCTGCCTCCACATTTGATCCCCGGGGTCGTTGCCACGGATATCGGATGGTGTGGGCGAGGGCTCGAGAGAGGGAGGAGGAGAGGAACAGGAAGGAGAGGGCGAAAGGGAACCTGTCCATCCCACCGATTCGCTCGCCCTCCCTCCTCTCTCTCTCTCCCTCGCTCCTCCGCAAGAGGTGGAAGAGAGGGAGCAAAACAGACACAGGGGAGTGGGAGGGGGTAGGCAGAGAGGTGAGGAAGGTTTCAAAGGAGGTGTGGGAGGAGAGAAGCGAGGGAGGGGATCTGAGGAGAGGAAGTGAAAAGGATGGTATTCCAGTGAGGGCTCAGGGTGTTCCACCTCCTGCTACAGAGGACAGGGAACCAGTGGAACTGAGAGAACCGTTAGAACACAAAGAACCATCAGAACAGGACAGAACCCAAAAGACCCAGATGACCCCAGATTCAGCCGGAGTAGCGTCCCAGCAACGTGAGCTCACCTCTGACCCTCGCGTCACCTCACAGGGCCAGGAGGAGCAGGGTGGTTTCAGCGAGACACAGGCCTATGAGCAGCACGGCGACAGCCAGTCACAGGAAACTAACCACAGTAAAGGCTCCATGGAAACACAGGAAGTACTGAGCAAACAGTCAACAGAGAGTGCACGTATCATCACAGAGCACATAGTGACAGAGACAAAGGGGGAGGCAGAGGAACGCAAGGAGACAGAGACACATGCAGAAGCCAAGACAGAGGAGGAAACAGTGACAGAGATCCAGATTCACACAGAAGCCAAGACAGAGGAAGAAATGGAGGCTGAGGTACAGAAAGGACAACACACAGATACAAGTGTAGAAACAGAGACAGATGTGGGGTCAAAAACAGAGACTCAAACAGATGTTAATGCAGACACTGAGACAGACACTGAGACCGACACGCAACAAGAGGCAGATAGAAACTTAGAGGCAGAAACAGACATTGGGTCACTGAGAGAGAGAGACAAAGAGACGAACACAGAGACTGATACCAACAAGGAGATAGAGGCACGTACAGAGACACAGTCACACAAAGGGACAGCAATGGAGACACACACTGACAAGAAATCTGAGGCAGAGAGACAAACAGAGGTAGAAACTGAGGTAGAGGCACATACAGAAACAGAGACACCGGGAGAAAATGAGTCAGCGATGCACATAGAGTCAGACACAAGAGTAGAGGCAGACTTGGGGTCACAGATGGAGGCTGATACACACATAGAGACAGGGAAAGAGTCAGAGATAGAGGTAGGGACAGAGACAGGGACAGAGACGCACACAAAGGAAACCACTGACACAGGGATAGAGGAAGTCACTGACACAGGGATAGAGGAAGCCAATGACACAAACACAGGGACAGAGGAAGCCAAGGACACAAACACAGGGACAGAGGAAGCCAAGGACACAAACACAGGAACAGAGGAAGCCAATGACACAAACACAGGGATAGAGGAAGCCACTGACACAAACACAGGGACAGAGGAAGCCACTGACACAAACACAGGGACAGAGGAAGCCACTGACACAAACACAGGGACAGAGGAAGCCACTGACACAAACACAGGGACAGAGGAAGCCACTGACACAAACACAGGGACAGAGGAAGCCACTGACACAAACACAGGAACAGAGGAAGCCACTGACACAAACACAGGGACAGAGGAAGCCACTGACACAAACTCAGGGACAGAGGAAGCCACTGACACAAACACAGGGACAGAGGAAGCCACTGACACAAACACAGGGACAGAGGAAGCCACTGACACAAACACAGGGACAGAGGAAGCCACTGACACAAACACAGGGACAGAGGAAGCCACTGACACAAACACAGGGACAGAGGAAGCCACTGACACAAACACAGGGACAGAGGAAGCCAATGACACAAACACAGGGACAGAGGAAGCCAATGACACAAACACAGGGATAGAGGAAGCCACTGACACAAGCACAGGGATAGAGGAAGCCACTGACACAGGGATAGAGGAAGCCACTGACACAAGCACAGGGATAGAGGAAGCCACTGACACAGGGACAGAGGAAGCCACTGACACAAGCACAGGGATAGAGGAAGCCACTGAAACAGGGATAGAGGAAGCAACTGACACAGGGATAGAGGAAGCCACTGACACAGGGATAGAGGAAGTCACTGGCCCAAACACAGGGATAGAGGAAACCACTGACACAAGCACAGGGATAGAGGCAGTCATAGCGTCCCCAAATGAAATTCGGACACACACAGAGACAGCATCAAAGACAGAGGTACAATACACAGAGCCCTCTAGAATAACACCAGCCAATCAGAGCCAGGTTTCTCCAGAGTTGACCTCAGGCCAAGACCAAACAGGCCAAGACCAGAAGATTCCTGAAAAACCCCAGGGTTCAGTCACCATCCATCCAGAGAAGAATCAGGAGACCCAGAACGTCAGAGAGAGTGAAGGAGAGAAAGAAGAGAAAGCATTAACATTTCCCTCACAGGAAGCCTCAACTGACATCCTTCCACCATCGCATCAGGGGGAATCACTGAAAGCTGACCTCACTCTCATACCTGGCAAACCAAAGTCCCAAAGTAAGAGTGAAAAGAGTGAGTCTCCACCTCCTGCAGACTCAAAGGCTGGATCTGGCAACCCAGTATCCACACACGCGGACGTCTCCCCCCAAAGGACTCAGGCCCGTGATGGACCTTTGGCAACCACTTCCGAAGACTTCCGGCTCTGCAAGTCCTCCAGTTCACGGAAGCTCACTCGGAGGCTCTCTGAGGATCTTTTCACCGACCCCAACCAATCACAAGCCACCTTCACACACTCTAACCAATCAAATGCAGGCCTCATTCAGTTCGACCAACCACAACCTAACACCACAGCCCCAATCCAGGTACCAAAACACCCAGAATCACCACGGCATGTCACAGGGAGCATCCCAGGCACTGTCCCACCTCAGACTGTGTCCAAACCAGGCAGAGGACCAACCGACACCCCCAGGCGATTTGGTCTCTTCCGCAGGCTCAAAGGGGAGCAGCCCAAACAGGACAGGGAGAAAGGGGAACCTAAAGTCCCTGTCCCCAAAATCCTGATCCAGGACTTTAGTGACGGGACAGGTGAGGGGCGCACGGTCAGGGGGGAGGAAGAGGAGGAGCTGAGCTCCAGAGAGAGGAGGAGGAGACGGAGGGAGCAGGAGAGGAGGGAGAAAGAGGTGGAGAAGTTACGGAAGAAGAGGGAGAAGGAGATGGAAAAAGAGGAGAAAGAGAGAAAGAGGGAGAGGAAGAAGCCTCAGACGAGAGGGAAGAGTTTTCAGGTGCAACACAGAAATGTCCCCCTCCCCGGAAACAGCGGCTCACAGACATTTGGTTCCAAAAGAAACTCTACTCCGTCTATGGAGACATACTTTTAACAAGCAAGGAAAGAAATATTTTACAAACCACAAAAATGACCCATAAAACATTTCCTTCAATTGTAGACTTTTCTGGAATGTAAATAAAACAATTATTTTTTCTAACTCAGGAAAATAGTGTTTGTTTTATTCTAGGGCTTGTGTACATTGATCATTGACATGCCAACATAAACAGGAAGTGCTTGTTGTCCAATTCCTCATAACTCCGGAGTCCCCAGGGTGATGTCATCATCATGGTCCAATAAAAAGGCTGAATGTCCCGTCACTGTCCCTCATCTCTTTAAATATTTGTCCTCAAAGGGATTCCATAAGTGGTGCGAAATGGATTTACACACAGTCTCACAAACACACAGTGCTCCTGTTCCACCACCCCAATGTCACAGCGATGCTGCTGGGGTATCATCCTCGCTGTCGCTGGCCAGCACTTCCTGGCTCTTGATCGTTTGATTGGTTAGTTGAGAATCAGTGGGACAGACTGACCCGAAAAGCAGGGAGCGGCACAGAGCAGGGATGGAGAGGGAGAGAGGCGGAGAGATTTGATTCGATTTGAGTGGGAGAGCGAGAGAGGGGTTGGTCTTACATTTTGAACCCAGCAGTTGTGTAATTCAGCCATTCGACAACAAAGCTCACCTTTTTACTGGTCTGTCAGTGTCCTCTGTCTCTTCCTCCTCTTCCTTGCACTATGATAAGCTACATGTGGCTGGGTTGTGATTGGGCGAGAGGGTCCGAGCTGCGGGTGCATCGGAGGGACCCGCTAATTCACTGGTCTCCATGGCGATGAGGTAGGAGTCGATGTTGTCATTCATCGAGTCGTCAGGAGCTGGCGGCGAGCGAGCTCTGGGGAGAGAGGAGAGGATTCTGGGTAAAGAGCAGGGTCCTGTACAAAGAGGTATGACTGCTCTGAATGTTTTACAGTTAATGTTCATTTACCGTTTTGTGTTGTTGATGTTATGGTTACGGAGGTTGGAGTAGTCAGAGAGTGGCGAGCACGAAGTTCACCTCCAGAACACTGTCTGTTACACTTAACACCACGAGGCAGACAAAAACAGATACACACACAAATTAGTCATACACAGGTAACACAAAATATCCTAGGAACTTAATATTCATATGTGGCCATTGTCCCTCCCTCCCCCATTTTTACGCTGCTGCTACTCTCTGTTTATTATCTATGCATAGTCACTTTACCTCTACCTACATGTACATATTACTTCAACTAACCGGTGCCACTGCACTTTGACTCTGTACTGATACCCGCTGTATATAGCCTCTCTACTGTTATTTTATTGTTGCTCTTTAATTATTTGTTATTTTTCTATTTTCTTCTTTTTTCTTTATTCATTTTTTTCTTCCTCTTAAATACTGTCTTAACAGTTATTCTTCTTGTTGGATTGTTGGTTGGAATCACGTTGGTAAAGGATTCGGGAGACAGACGCAGGAATGCGTGATAGGAGTCTTTATTGTACCCAAATTGCGGCGTGCCGTGTAAAGGCACAGGACGAAGACCAAACAAACACTATACAAAACGCAGGGTTGAAACCCAAACAAGAGCGAGGAGTACCTCGAATAATTAACACACGCGCACAATGATTAACACACGGGACGAGACCCGTAATCATCTCTGCAATCCACAATGGCACGAAAGCCAAAACACACAGCACAGGTACTCACACACACCAACGGACATTGGAACAAAAAACGACAGCCCAATGGAAACCAAAGGGCACATATATACAAGTACAATCAGTGGGAATAGGGGACAGGTGTGCGTGATGAAAGTTCTGGAGGGATCCGGGACAGTTAGGGGCTTGTAAGTAAGCATTTCACTATAAGGTCTACCTACACCTGTTGTATTCGGCGCATGTGACAAATACAATTTGATTTGATTTGAATATGTATCCTTACCTGCCTGGCTCATCAAAATACAATGAGACAGGAAGACCTGTGGATTCTGCAAACACCAGCAAGCCTTGAAAGACAAGGTAACACTTCATTAAGTGGCCTGGAATATTAAAAACTACTATAATTTTACAAAATATGGTTCTTGACTTACTAAAATTGTTTTTTTTTAACTCACTTCAACACTTCAATAGGGTCGAAAATAAAAACAGTTTCTCCTCAGCTGCCTCCTCACCTACATGGTTCCTGAACCACACTCATTCTCCACTCACTGACACACCTCTTCCAGAGAGGAAGGGAAGTGCAGCACTGTGTCAACCACAACCTGGAGGACAAAAAGAAGGAAAACCAAAGAGGCGCTTTCGAGGGAAGATCTGAGGAGAAGAACATTGACAGACTGATAGAGATTGAGAGAGAGGGAGAGAGAGCACGAGAGCGAGAGAGGGAGAGAGAGAGAGAGAGAAGGAGAGAGAGAGAAATGTGCTGACCAGGGCTGGGGCACGAAGCACGTTAGCATGGCTCTCTTAATCAAACACGGCCTGCAGACTCTCACTGTCCTGGAATGACAGGTTGTGTGTCTTCAGCCGCCCTATGGCTCACACACACACGCACGCACGCACGCACGCACGCACGCACGCACGCACGCACGCACGCACGCACGCACGCACGCACACACACACACACACACACACACACACACACACACACACACACACACACACACACACACACACACACACACACACACACACACACACACAATATGCCATAGTTAGGGGAAAACTAATGGTGCGAAGAGGTTTAAAGGGGTTGACTCTCTATGGTTAAACGGCATGTTTCCAGTCTGTACCATGTTTGCACTGCAGGCTGAAGGTGAGGCTCTTCCATCCAGCTCAATGTGACACTTCTCTACTGTCTTCTCCAGAGATGACAGGGACCTGAACACAGTCTGCACACACTGGGAGAGAGGGAGGTTAAGTACAGATGACAAATATATCAGTTCTCTATGATACAATCAATGTGTCTCTGTACATTGATGGCCATCTTGCAGTGAAAAGCATGTCCACAGGGAATGGTGTACCTGAATGGGCAAGACAAAAGATTTATGTGCTTTTGAACGGGGTATGGTAGTAGGTGCCAGGAGCACCGGTTTGAGTGTCAAGAATTCAAATCAAATCAAATGTTATTAGTCACATGCGCCGAATACAACAGGTGTAGGTAGCCACCGAATAGCAGCATAGCAGCACTGGAGAAACGATTACATTACAACGGAACGACTTGATTAGTGTAGTGTTAGCTGGCTACATAGTTGTCTTTGCTATCTTTGTATCTAAGATAATTGTGTAGCTTAGAGTTGGTTAGAGTAATTATTCGGTTAACTAGCCAGCTATTTTCGTAACGTAACGTAGTCAACACTGCTAGCTAGCCAGCTAGCCACCGAATAGCAGCATAGCAGCACTGGAGAAACGATTACATTACAACGGAACGACTTGATTAGTGTAGTGTTAGCTGGCTACATAGTTGTCTTTGCTATCTTTGTATCTAAAATAATTGTGTAGCTTAGAGTTGGTTAGAGTAATTATTCGGTTAACTAGCCCGCTATTTTCGTCCGCCGCGCTGCGCTGCCGTCTCCTACCTAGTCAACACTGCTAGCTAACACTGCTAGCTAGCCAACTTCTACCGAATAGCAGCACTGTAGAAACTCACATTACAACTTACATTACAACGGAACGACTTGATTAGCGTAGTGTTAGCTAGCTACTTAGTTGTCTTTGCTGTCCTTGTATCCAAGATAATTGTGTAGTTTTGAGAAATTGTCGAGGTTACCTAGCCAGTTAGAGGTTACCTAGCCAGCTACACGTTCAAACAAAGTCAACAACGCAGCCACTGCTAGCCAGCCTACTTCACCGCCAGCAGTACTATATCATTTTAGTCAATAAGATTTTATTTTACTTTTGCAACGTAAGCTTAACTTCCTGAAAATTCGAGACGTGTAGTCCACTTGTCATTCTAATCTCCTTTGCATTAGCGTAGCCTCTTCTGTAGCCTGTCAACTATGTGTCTGTCTATCCCTCTTCTCTCCTCTCTGCACAGACCATACAAACGCTTCACACCGCGTGGCCGCTGCCATTCTAACCTGGTGGTTCCAGCGCGCACGACCCACGTGGAGTTCCAGGTCTCCGGCAGCCTCTGGAACTGCCGATCTGCGGCCAACAAGGCAGAGTTCATCTCAGCCTATGCGTCCCTCCAGTCCCTCGACTTCTTGGCACTGACGGAAACATGGATTACCACTGACAACACTGCTACTCCTACTGCTCTCGCCTCGTCTGCCCACGTGTTCTCGCACACCCCGAGAGCTTCTGGTCAGCGGGGCGGTGGCACTGGGATCCTCATCTCTCCCAAGTGGACATTCTCTCTTTCTCCCCTGACCCATCTGTCTATTGCCTCCTTTGAATTCCATGCTGTCACAGTTACCAGCCCTTTCAAGCTTAACATCCTTATAATTTATCGCCCTCCAGGTTCCCTTGGAGAGTTCATCAATGAGCTTGACGCCCTGATAAGTTCCTTTCCTGAGGATGGCTCACCTCTCACAGTTCTGGGTGACTTTAACCTCCCCACGTCTACCTTTGACTCATTCCTCTCTGCCTCCTTCTTTCCACTCCTCTCCTCTTTTGACCTCACCCTCTCACCTTCCCCCCCTACTCACAAGGCAGGCAATACGCTTGACCTCATCTTTACTAGATGCTGTTCTTCCACTAATCTCACTGCAACTCCCCTCCAAGTCTCCGACCACTACCTTGTATCCTTTTCCCTCTCGCTCTCATCTAACACTTCCCACACTGCCCCTACTCGGATGGTATCGCGCCGTCCCAACCTTCGCTCTCTCTCCCCCGCTACTCTCTCCTCTTCCATCCTATCATCTCTTCCCTCTGCTCAAACCTTCTCCAACCTATCTCCTGATTCTGCCTCCTCAACCCTCCTCTCCTCCCTTTCTGCATCCTTTGACTCTCTATGTCCCCTATCCTCCAGGCCGGCTCGGTCCTCCCCTCCTGCTCCGTGGCTCGACGACTCACTGCGAGCTCACAGAACAGGGCTCCGGGCAGCCGAGCGGAAATGGAGGAAAACTCGCCTCCCTGCGGACCTGGCATCCTTTCACTCCCTCCTCTCTACATTCTCCTCTTCTGTCTCTGCTGCTAAAGCCACTTTCTACCACTCTAAATTCCAAGCATCTGCCTCTAACCCTAGGAAGCTCTTTGCCACCTTCTCCTCCCTCCTGAATCCTCCTCCCCCTCCTCCCCCCTCCTCCCTCTCTGCGGATGACTTCGTCAACCATTTTGAAAAGAAGGTCGACGACATCCGATCCTCGTTTGCTAAGTCAAACGACACCGCTGGTTCTGCTCACACTGCCCTACCCTGTGCGTTGACCTCTTTCTCCCCTCTCTCTCCAGATGAAATCTCGCGTCTTGTGACGGCCGGCCGCCCAACAACCTGCCCGCTTGACCCTATCCCCTCCTCTCTTCTCCAGACCATTTCCGGAGACCTTCTCCCTTACCTCACCTCGCTCATCAACTCATCCTTGACCGCTGGCTACGTCCCTTCCGTCTTCAAGAGAGCGAGAGTTGCACCCCTTCTGAAAAAACCTACACTCGATCCCTCCGATGTCAACAACTACAGACCAGTATCCCTTCTTTCTTTTCTCTCCAAAACTCTTGAACGTGCCGTCCTTGGCCAGCTCTCCTGCTATCTCTCTCAGAATGACCTTCTTGATCCAAATCAGTCAGGTTTCAAGACTAGTCATTCAACTGAGACTGCTCTTCTCTGTGTCACGGAGGCGCTCCGCACTGCTAAAGCTAACTCTCTCTCCTCTGCTCTCATCCTTCTAGACCTATCGGCTGCCTTTGATACTGTGAACCATCAGATCCTCCTCTCCACCCTCTCCGAGCTGGGCATCTCCGGCGCGGCCCACGCTTGGATTGCGTCCTACCTGACAGGTCGCTCCTACCAGGTGGCGTGGCGAGAATCTGTCTCCGCACCACGTGCTCTCACCACTGGTGTCCCCCAGGGCTCTGTTCTAGGCCCTCTCCTATTCTCGCTATACACCAAGTCACTTGGCTCTGTCATATCCTCACATGGCCTCTCCTATCATTGCTATGCAGACGACACACAATTAATCTTCTCCTTTCCCCCCTCTGATAACCAGGTGGCGAATCGCATCTCTGCATGTCTGGCAGACATATCAGTGTGGATGACGGATCACCACCTCAAGCTGAACCTCGGCAAGACGGAGCTGCTCTTCCTCCCGGGGAAGGACTGCCCGTTCCATGATCTCGCCATCACGGTTGACAACTCCATTGTGTCCTCCTCCCAGAGCGCTAAGAACCTTGGCGTGATCCTGGACAACACCCTGTCGTTCTCAACTCACATCAAGGCGGTGACCCGTTCCTGTAGGTTCATGCTCTACAACATTCGCAGAGTACGACCCTGCCTCACACAGGAAGCGGCGCAGGTCCTAATCCAGGCACTTGTCATCTCCCGTCTGGATTACTGCAACTCGCTGTTGGCTGGGCTCCCTGCCTGTGCCATTAAACCCCTACAACTCATCCAGAACGCCGCAGCCCGTCTGGTGTTCAACCTTCCCAAGTTCTCTCACGTCACCCCGCTCCTCCGCTCTCTCCACTGGCTTCCAGTTGAAGCTCGCATCCGCTACAAGACCATGGTGCTTGCCTACGGAGCTGTGAGGGGAACGGCACCTCCGTACCTTCAGGCTCTGATCAGGCCCTACACCCAAACAAGGGCATTGCGTTCATCCACCTCTGGCCTGCTCGCCTCCCTACCTCTGAGGAAGTACAGTTCCCGCTCAGCCCAGTCAAAACTGTTCGCTGCTCTGGCACCCCAATGGTGGAACAAACTCCCTCACGACGCCAGGTCAGCGGAGTCAATCACCACCTTCCGGAGACATCTGAAACCCCACCTCTTTAAGGAATACCTAGGATAGGATAAAGTAATCCTCCTAACCCCCCCCTCCCCCTTAAAAGAGTTAGATGCACTATTGTAAAGTGGTTGTTCCACTGGATATCATAAGGTGAATGCACAAATTTGTAAGTCGCTCTGGATAAGAGCGTCTGCTAAATGACTTAAATGTAAATGTAAAATCTATCCTACCCTGCCTTTCTAAGGTCTTCGAAAGCCAAGTCAACAAACAGATTACCGACCATTTCGAATCCCACCATACCTTCTCCGCTATGCAATCTGGTTTCAGAGCTGGTCATGGGTGCACCTCAGCCACGCTCAAGGTCATAAACGATATCTTAACCGCCATCGATAGGAAACAATACTGTGCAGCCGTATTCATTGACCTGGCCAAGGCTTTTGACTCTGTCAATCACCACATCCTCATCGGCAGACTCGACAGCCTTGGTTTCTCTAATGATTGCCTCGCCTGGTTCACCAACTACTTCTCTGATCGAGTTCAGTGTGTCAAATCGGAGGGTCTGTTGTCCGGGCCTCTGGCAGTCTCCATGGGGGTGCCACAGGGTTCAATTCTTGGACCGACTCTCTTCTCTGTATACATCAATGATGTCGCTCTTGCTGCTGGTGATTCTCTGATCCACCTCTACGCAGACGACACTATTCTGTATACTTCTGGTCCTTCTTTTGACACTGTGTTAACAACCCTCCAGGCGAGCTTCAATGCCATACAACTCTCCTTCCGTGGCCTCCAATTGCTCTTAAATACAAGTAAAACTAAATGCATGCTCTTCAACCGATCGCTGCCTGCACCTGCCCGCCTGTCCAACATCACTACTCTGGACGGCTCTGACTTAGAATATGTGGACAACTACAAATACCTAGGTGTCTGGTTAGACTGTAAACTCTCCTTCCAGACTCACATCAAACATCTCCAATCCAAAGTTAGATCTAGAATTGGCTTCCTATTCCGCAACAAAGCATCCTTCACTCATGCTGCCAAACATACCCTTGTAAAACTGACCATCCTACCAATCCTCGACTTCGGTGATGTCATTTACAAAATAGCCTCCAAAACCCTACTCAATAAATTGGATGCAGTCTATCACAGTGCCATCCGTTTTGTCACCAAAGCTCCATATACTACCCACCACTGCGACCTGTACACTCTCGTTGGCTGGCCCTCGCTTCATACTCGTCGCCAAACCCACTGGTTCCAGGTCATCTACAAGACCCTGCTAGGTAAAGTCCCCCCTTATCTCAGCTCGCTGGTCACCATAGCAACACCTACCTGTAGCACGCGCTCCAGCAGGTTTATCTCTCTGGTCACCCCCAAAACCAATTCTTCCTTTGGCCGCCTCTCCTTCCAGTTCTCTGCTGCCAATGACTGGAACGAACTACAAAAATCTCTGAAACTGGAAACACTTATCTCCCTCACTAGCTTTAAGCACCAGCTGTCAGAGCAGCTCATAGATTACTGCACCTGTACATAGCCCATCTATAATTTAGCCCAAACAACTACCTCTTTACCTACTGTATTTATTTATTTATTTTGCTCCTTTGCACCCCATTATTTCTGTCTCTACTTTGCGCTTTCTTCCACTGCAAACCAACCATTCCAGTGTTTTTAGTTTTTATTTTACTTGCTGTGTTGTATTTACTTCGCCACCATGGCCTTTTTATATTTTTATTTATTTATACATATATTTGTTTGCCTTCACCTCCCTTATCTCACCTCACTTGCTCACATTGTATATAGACTTATTTTTTTTCACTGTATCATTGACTATATGTTTGTTTTACTCCATGTGTAACTATGTGTTGTTGTATGTGTCGAACTGCTTTGCTTTATCTTGGCCAGGTCGCAATTGTAAATGAGAACGTGTTCTCAATTTGCCTACCTGGTTAAATAAAGGTTAAATAAAAAATAAATAAATAAAAAGATGACACTCATAGGATTTCATGTTACACAATACATGTATGTTTTGTTCGGTAAAGTTCATATTTATATAAAAAAAATCTCAGTATACATTGGCGCGTTATGTTCAGTAGTTCCAAAAACATCCGGTGATTTTGCAGAGAGCAACATCAATTTCCAGAAATACTCATAATAAACGTTGATCAAAGATTCAAGTGTTATACATGGAATTTTAGATCCACTTCTCCTTAATGCAACCGCTGTGTCAGATTTCAAAAAAGCTTTTCGGAAAAAGCAAACCATGCAATAATCTGAGGTCAGCGCTCAGAACCCAATCAAGACAAAAAGATATCCGCCATATTGTGCAGTCAACAGAAGTCAGAAATAACATTATAAATATTCACTTACCTTTGATGATCTTCATCAGAATGCACTGCCGGGAATCCCAGTTCCACAATAAATGTTTGATTTGTTCGATAACTTTTACTTTTGTTAGCGCGTTTGGTAAACAAATCCAAACTGACGAAGCGCGTTCACTAGTTGCAGACGAAATGTCCAAAAGTTCCGTTACAGTCCATAGAAACATGTCAAACGATGTATAGAATCAATCTTTAGGATTTCTTTTTACATAAATCTTCAATAATGTTCCAACCCTGGAGAATTCCTTTGTCTTCAGAAAAAGCAAATGGAACTGGAGCTACCTCTCATGTGAATGCGCGTGACCAGCTCCTGGCACTCTGCCAGACCTCTGACTCAATCCCCTCTCATTCAGCCCCCCTTTCCAGTAGAAGCCTCAAACAAGTTTCTAAAGACGGTTGGCATCTAGTGGGAGCCTTAGGAAGTGCAACATGACCAATATCTCACTGTATCTTCAATAGGGACTGAGTTGAAAATCGACCAACCTCAGATTTCCCACTTCCTGGTTAGATTTTTTCTCAGGTGTTTGCCTGCCATATGAGTTCTGTTATACTCACAGACATCATTCAAACAGTTTTAGAAACTTCAGAGTGTTGTCTATCCAAATATACTAATAATATGCATATATTAGCATCTGGGACTGAGGAGCAGGCAGTTTACTCTGGGCAGCTTATTCATCCAAGCCACTCAATACTGCCCCCAGCCTAACTATAGTTTTGGCAAGTCGGTTAGGACATCTACTTTGTGCAAGACACAAGTAATTTTTCCAACAATTGTTTACAGACAGACTTTTTCACTTATAATTCACTGTATCTCATTGAGGTATTTAAAACCATATTATAATCTCCCACAATAATAACAGAGTCTTGTATTGCTTTTAGGGTAAATAAATGATTACAGCTGAAGTCAGAAGTTTACATACACCTTAGCCAAATACATTTAAACTCAGTTTTTCACAATTCCTGACATTTAATCCGAATAAAAATTCCCTGTTTTAGGTCAGTAATAACGATATTTATTATGATCCGAATGTGCAAATTGTGCAAATTATTATTGTTCATTAATATCGTCATCCCTTTTGAGTGTCTTTGCCCATGGGAGAAGTATAACTTCATCTAATATTGTTGAATGAGTTTCCTGTAAACAATAGATATTATATTCCTTCTCTTTTAGCCAGGTAAATACTGATCGTCTTTTCTTATTATCTGCTAAGCCATAACAATTATAACTAGCTATACTTATTTCCCCATTTACCATAATGAGACACAAGTTTCAATTCTATTTATCATAATATATGTTTGTAAACTTACCATTAAAAGTACCATGATGATTGAGTGTCCATATAGCTGTACCATGATGATTGAGTGTCCATATAGCTGTACCATGATATTTTATATTGTTTTCCACTATTCCACCCGTTGAAACCTCCTCCCCTCCCAAGTTGGGTTGTCGTCCATGTAACTGGCAGACCACCCCTGTCCACCTGGTCCACCTAGACTTCCAGTCATTGCACTACCGCTAGTTAGCATTGGTTCACAAAATGACCTCTAACTTCCTTCATCCTGGACACAGAGACATTAAAATGGTATCCAGGAGTTCATCTGACACACAAGTACGTAGATAAATGCCAAAATCCCAAAGTATCCTTTTAAGATGCTCATTAAGCTGATCTATTAGTGCTGTGATGGGTCTGTGGTGGGAGGAGGAGTGCACAGGTTTTGCGTGTGTGTGTTTTGTGAGTGCATGTGTGTGTGTATATTGGGTGTGTATTGCAATAGAATCAGATACAGACACACACAAAATACAGCAGGCGCGACTCAGTCAATTCCGACACATTTATTTACTGGTTACTGTTGTTTTTTGAGGGTCCAAGATGATTATAGAACCACGTCATCTCTTCTCATACCCCTTTAAACCCCCCCATCGTTATAGAACATCACAAATGGAGGTTATGAGAGCAAGACAGAGATGAAGAAAGGGATGAGGCCAGGTAAATGTAACATATGAACTACATAGTATATGTACATAAGCAATGGGACCAGGGCAGAGCTTTTATGTATATTGATGTAACTGTTTATAAAGTTATTTTAAGCTACAGTAGAGTTCAGAAATAGTTTGCCCCAAAAGATCTTAAAACATATATATTTTTTAAACATTTAAAAAGTTCCTCAGACGCTAAATCGTTACCTTCCCTCACATGAACATGGGACTTATCAACAGCTGCTAATAAAATAAGGAAGTGGTGGAGGATCCTCTCTGCCGATTGGTTGAAGTGGACTGTCACTCAAAGCTGCTGGTCCAGGTAAAGGGAGACAGCTCCCGAGTCATCTGAAATCTTCTCCTCTGCTTTGACTGACAGCTGGCTGCAACTTTCTCGGGAGAGTAATATCTGTATCTGTGACTCAGAAACCTAGGGAGAGGAAGCGAGAGAGAGAGAGAGAGAGAGAGGAAGCGAGAGAGAGAGAGAGAGGAAGCGAGAGAGAGAGAGAGAGAGAGAGAGGAAGCGAGAGAGAGAGAGAGAGAGAGGAAGCGAGAGAGAGAGAGAGAGGAAGCGAGAGAGAGAGAGAGAGGAAGAGAGAGAGAGAGAGAGAGGAAGAGAGAGAGAGAGAGAGAGAGAGAGAGAGAGAGAGAGAGAGAGAATAAGACTGTCTCGAGATGCTCTTCACCTCTCTCCCACACACAAATGACTTACAGTATAACACAAAAATAATATGCTTTTATCTGTGTAATAAAAAAAAACCTCTTCAAATTTCTTGGCCTTGTATTGGTCCGCCCCCTTCAGGAAGTTCAGGAGGATGATATCACAGAGGACCGTACCCTGCAGCATATCAGAACAAAGACAGTTACACAAGTTGACCTAAAAAATCCTGAAATACTTGCCTCGATTCTAGGGTTAATGGAGGTAACATTCAAAATGTATTGTATAACCTCCTTTTAAAGCATACAGTCTGAGTACAGAAGCCTTACCAGTCCCACAGAGGTAAAGGCTGCCACTAGGTTGATCAGAGTAGGAACTGTGTTGAACTTCCCTGCCTGAAAGGACAAAGACAGATGAATCCCGTATAATACACAGATAACAGGTACACAGATAACAGGTACACGCACACACACCCTAATCCACACTCACAAGCCCAGTGACCAGGATGTCAAAGCGGATGGCGTAGGCCTTGTGGAGAGTGCGGAAGTCCGTCCGATTCTTCATCCCATTCTCCGTTTTGTAATATTTGGCAAATCTGTGGATGGTGAGAGAGGGGGAGACAGTGTCATTGAACACAGAAATAAAACTAGAGGAGGGCGGGTAAGAAGGATGGAGAGGAGAAAAGAAAGAGGATGGGGAGAAGGAGGAAGAAAGAGGGGGGGTCTCTTGAACGTTACAGTACCTGAAGTTGTATCCCTGAGAGATGGCGTTCTTCTGAAACACAGCATCAAGTCGCGTAAAGGAGTAATGTGGTTGACATCTCTCTTCTGACTCATCCAGATTACACTCCCATTCAATATTGATCCCGATCTCTCCACCCTGATAGAGGGCGACAGAGGGAGGGAAAAGAAGAGAAGGGCAGATAGGTGAGGAGGGGGAAGAGGAAATGTAGGGACAAGCAGGTGGGACTGGAGATATATGAAATGGAGAGGGAGAAGTGGGAAAGAGAGAGGTTGAGAAAGCAGAATATAAGAGAGAGGGGGAGGAGAGAAAAGAAAGATGGGAGACCTTCGGGGGAGAGAGATGGAGATAGAGGAGATGATGATGAAGAGGGGAGGAGATGAGTCTCACTGTCTGAGCAATGGTGGAGAAGTTCTGTCCAGTATAGCGCAGCACATCTCCCACCTTGAAGATGGGACAGTGCCGGTTGTGCTCCGGGTCATATGTACAGCTCCTGATATAAGTTGTATTCAGCGATGACGGGAAGTTCCCTCTGTGGGAGAGAGAAGGTATACATTTGAGTGATAGAGCCAAATCCCCTTCTTCGGTAGAAAAGAGAGGGCACCGCCTTGACAAGAAAGTTGGAGTGAGACCTCCTGAAAGTACTCGAGCACAACATCATAAAGGTCTTCCCCAATACAGCCCAAGAAATGAGAGGTGTGTGGGACTCACCTGGTGACGTTGAACATAGGGAAGCGGATACTGTTCTTGATGAAGATGGTGAAGTTTTCCACCTCCATCATTGGTTGCCTGGGAAAGGGTTAGGGAGAGAAAAGAGAGAGAGAAGAAAGACTTAGGTAGGTGGGATGCACAAGTTGTAAACATGACATGTCATATGTTCATGATATTATGGTCTATATGAAGCAGCTTTCTTTATGAGACAGAGCCTGAGAGAGAAAGAGAGAAAGAGAAAATGAAAGAGAGGTCTTACATTATGACTTTGTCATTCTCAGCAGGGCACCAACCCTCCATCTCACAGCGGCCTCCTTCAGAGGAGTTCACACAGGCACCGGTTATTATTCCTGTGGAGGAGAGAGATAGAGAGAGAAAGAGAAAGAGAGAGAGAGACAGAGAGAGAAAGCATGAGTGAGTGAGTGAGTGAGTGAGTGAGAGAGAGAGAGAGAGAGAGAGAGAGAGAAGGAGAAAGAGCGAGAGAGACAGAAGGAGAGAGAGCGAGTGAGAGAGCGAGAGAGAGAGAGAGAGAGAGAGAGAGAGAGAGAGAGAGAGAGAAAGAGAGAGAGAGAGAGAGAGAGAGAGAGAGAGAGAGAGAGAGAGAGAGAGAGAGAGGGGAGGAGAGGAGAGGATGGATCAATGGAGTCCCAGCAGGGGAATGGTGGAGAAAGCAAGAAGAGGAAAGAGTTGAAACTCACCGTTTCCATACTCTCCCCACCCCGAGTGGGTCAGACCAGACCACTTCATTATATAACCCCACAGATGAGCAACCCCAAGCGGAAAACCTCAACTTCTAAATACTCTCCTGCAACCCGCCTCACCCAATGTGGCGTGGATCTGCTTTTTTTCTAAAGTCTTTCTATTTACTTCGGATCTGGAATCCCTCAACTGAAGCTAGCCAGCTAACTACCTACTAGCTATCAGTTAGCAAACCATTGCTAGCGGTCATCAGCTAACCTTTAGCTCGGAAAGCGCTCACCAGTTCGAACAACGTGACTCAAACCAGAGCATAACGGACCTATTTCTCTCCATATCCCCCGATTCCTACCGCAAACTCTGAACATTTTCATCTGGATCTTCGCAACTAGCTAACCGCAATCCCGGGTGACCACTCCTGGCTAGCGTTTCCATCCCGGAGCAAGCACCAATTAGCCTGAAGCTAGCCCGGACAGGGCTCCTGTGCTTCCACCAAAGCCCACTCCTGGGCTACAATATCCGGACCCCTTTTACTGCCGGTACGGGGCACGGAACCCCGCCGATCCTCTACGACTGGAATACCGACATAATCTGCCCGAGGATTCCAACAGGCCCCTCAGGCGCGACGCCCGCTGAAGGCCCATTCTGCTAACCTGCTAGGCCTGCTAGCTGCCTAGAGCTACTTGGAACCCTACTAATTCCACGACTGGTCTATCGACATCACCGCACAAAGAGGCAAAAACAGACTTACCCCCATCGCGAAGTCCCCCAAAGGCTAACTTTCTAGCCCCGGTCTGCTAACTGCTAGCTTGCCAGCCCCGGTCTGCTAACTGCTAGCTTGCCAGCCCCGGCCTGCTAACTGCTAGCTTGTTTAGCCCCGGCCTACTAACTGTTAGCGTGTTAGCATCGGCCTGCTAACTGTCTGAATCGCCGTGTCCCCAGTCAGTCGAACCACTCACTGGACCCATATGTTCACTTGGCTACGCATGCCTCTCTCTAATATCAATATGCCTTGTCCATTACTGTCCTGGTTAGTGATTACTGTCTTATTTCACTGTAGAGCCTCTAGCCCTGCTCAATATGCTTTAACCAACCATGTTGTCCCACCTCCTACATATGCGATGACATCACCTGGTTTAAACGTCTCTAGAGACTATATCTCTCTCATCATTACTCAATGCCTAGGTTTACCTCCAATGTACTCACATCCTACCTTACCTTTGTCTGTACACTATGCCTTGAATCTATGCTATCGTGCCCAGAAACCTGCTCCTTTTACTCTCTGTTCCGAACGTGCTAGACGGCCAGTTCGTATAGCATTTCGCCGTACCCTTATCCTACTTCTCCTCTGTTCCTCTGGTGATGTAGAGGTTAATCCAGGTCCTGCAGTGCCTAGCTCCACTCCCACTCCCCAGGTGCTCTCATTTGTTGACTTCTGTAACCGTAAAAGCTTTGGTTTCATGCATGTTAACATTAGAAGCCTAAGTTTGTTTTACTCACTGCTTTAGCACACTCTGCCAACCCGGATGTCTTAGCCGTGTCTGAATCCTGGCTTAGGAAAACCACCAAAAACCCTGAAATCTCCATCGCTAACATTTTCCGCCAAGATAGAACTGCCAAAGGGGGCGGTGTTGCAATCTACTGCAAAGATAGCCTGCAGAGTTCTGTATTACTATCAGAGTATGTACCCAAACAATTTGAGCTTCTACTTCTAAAAATTCACCTTTCCAGAAACAAGTCTCTCACTGTTGCCGCTTGCTATAGACCTCCCTCTGCCCCGAGCTGTGCCCTCGATACCATATGTGAATTGATTGCCCCCCATCTATCTTCTGAGCTTGTGCTACTAGGTGACCTAAACTGGGACATGCTTAACACCCCGGCCATCCTACAATCCAAGCTTGATGCCCTCAATCTCACACAAATTATCAATGAGCCTACCAGGTACAACTCCAAATCTGTAAACACGGGAACCCTCATAGATGTCATCCTAACTAACTCGCCCTCCAAATACACCTCTGCTGTTTTCAATCAAGATCTCAGCGATCACTGCCTCATTGCCTGCATCCGTAATGGGTCTGCGACCAAACGACCACCCCTCATCAAGGACCATATCACCTCCACCCTACCTGACACCCTAGACCCACTCCAATTTGCTTACCGACCCAATAGGTCCACAGACGACGCAATCGCAACCACACTGCACACTGCCCTAACCCATCTGGACAAGAGGAATACCTATGTGAAAATGCTGTTCATCGACTACAGCTCAGCATTTAACACCATAGTACCCTCCAAACTCGTCATCAAGCTCGAGACCCTGGGTCTCGACCCCGCCCTGTGCAACTGGGTCCTGGACTTCCTGACGGGCCGCCCCCAGGTGGTGAGGGTAGGTAACAACATCTCCACCCCGCTGATCCTCAACACCGGGGCCCCACAAGGGTGCGTTCTGAGCCCTCTCCTGTACTCCCTGTTCACCCACGACTACGTGGCCATGCACGCACCCAACTCAATCATCAAGGTGGCGGACGACACTACAGTGGTAGGCTTGATTACCAACAACGACGAGACGGCCTACAACGTCAACAAAACAAAGGAGATGATTGTGGACTTCAGGAAACAGCAGAGGAAGCACCCCCCTATCCACATCGACGGGACAGTAGTGGAGAAGGTGGAAAGTTTTAAGTTCCTCGGTGTACACATCACGGACAAACTGAATTGGTCAACCCACACAGACAGCGTTGTGAAGAAGGCGCAGCAGCGCCTCTTCAACCTCAGGAGGCTGAAGAAATTCGGCTTGTCACCAAAAGCACTCACAAACTTCTACAGATGCACAATCGAGAACATCCTGTCGGGCTGTATCACCGCCTGGTACGGCAACTGCTCCGCCCACAACCGTAAGGCTCTCCAGAGGGTAGTGAGGTCTGCATATATGGTACTCTATATCATCTACTGCATCTTGCCATCTTTATTTTTTTAATTTTTTAATTTCACCTTTATTTAACCAGGTAGGCTAGTTGAGAAGTTCTCATTTGCAACTGCGACCTGGCCAAGATAAAGCATAGCAGTGTGAACAGACAACAACACAGAGTTACCCATGGAGTAAACAATAAACAAGTCAATATGTAATACATGTATCACTAGCCACTTTAAACTATGCCACTTTGTTTACATACCCTACATTACCCATCTCATATGTATATACTGTACTCTATACCATCTACTGATCTTGCCTATGCCGTTTTGTACCATCACTCATTCATATATCTTTATGTACATATTCTTTATCCCTTTACACTTGTGTGTATAAGGTAGTAGTTGTGGAATTGTTAGGTTAGATTACTTGTTGGTTATTACTGCATTGTCGGAACTAGAAGCACAAGCATTTCGCTACACTCGCATTAACATCTGCTAACCATGTGTATGTGACAAATAAAATTTGATTTGATTTGTCAAACGCTCCCTAAAACACTTCTGCGAGCAGGCCTTTCTAATCGACCTGGCCGGGGTATCCTGGAATGACATTGACCTCATCCTGTCAGTAGATGATGCCTGGCTATTCTTTAAAAGTGCCTTCCTCACCATCTTAAATAAGCATGCCCCATTCAAAAAATGTAGAACTAGGAATAGATATAGTCCTTGGTTCACTCCAGACCCGTCTGCCCTTGACCAGCACAAAACATCCTGTGGCGTTCTGCATTAGCATCGAATAGCCCCCGTGATATGCAACTTTTCAGGGAAGTTAGGAACAAATATACACAGGCAGTTAGGAAAGCTAAGGCTAGCTTTTTCAAACAGAAATTTGCATCCTGTAGTACTAACTCAAAAAAGTTCTGGGACACTAAAGTCCATGGAGAATAAGATCACCTCTTCCCAGCTGCCCACTGCACTGAGGTTAAGAAACACTGTCACCACTGATAAATCCACTATAATTGAGAATTTCAATAAGCATTTCTCTACGGCTGGCCATGCTTCCCACCTGGCTACCCCTACTCCGGTCAACTGCCCGGCACCCTCCACAGCAACCCGCCAAAGCCCCCACCATTTCTCCTTTACCCAAATCCAGATAGCTGATGTTCTGAAAGAGCGGCAAAATCTGGACCCCTACAAATCAGCCGGGCTAGACAATCTGGACCCTTTCTTTCTAAAATTATCTACCAAAATTGTTGCAACCCCTATTACTAGCCTGTTCAACCTCTCTTTTGTATCGTCTGAGATTCCCAAAGATTGGAAAGCTGCCGCGGTCATCCCCCTCTTCAAAGGGGAGACACTCTAGACCCAAACTGCTCAAGACCTATATCTATCCTACCCTGTCTTTCTAAGGTCTTTGAAAGCCAAGTTAACAAACAGATTACCGACCATTTCGAATCCCTCAGAGCTGGTCGTGGGTGCACCTCACCATGCTCAAGGTCCTAAGCGACATCATAACCGCCATCGTTAAGAGATATTACTGTGCAGCCGTCTTCATCGACCTGGCCAAGGCTTTCGACTCTGTCAATCACCACATTCTTATTGGCAGACTCGACAGCCTTGGTTTCTCAAATGATTGCCTCGCCTGGTTTACCAACTACTTCTCTGATAGAGTTCAGTGTGTCAAATCGGAGGGCCTGTTGTCCGGACCTCTGGCAGTCTCTATGGGGGTGCCACAGGGTTCAATCATCGGGCCGACTCTCTTCTCTGTATACATCAATGATGTTGCTCTTGCTGTTGGTGATTCTCTGATACACCTCTACGCAGACGACACCATTCTGTATCCTTCTGGCCCCTCTTTGGACACTGTGTTAACTAACCTCCAGACGAGCTTCAATGCCATACAACTCTCCTTCCGTGGCCTCCAACTGCTCTTAAACGCAAGTAAAACTAAATGCATGCTATTCAACTGATCACTGCCCGCACCTGCTCGCCCGTCCAGCATCACTACTCTGGACGGCTCTTAGAATACGTGGACAACTACAAATACCTAGGTGTCTGGTTAGACTGTAAAATCTCCTTCCAGACTCACATTAAGCATCTCCAATCCAAAATGAAATCTAGAATTGGCTTCCTATATCGCAACAAAGCATCCTTCACTCATGCTGCCAAACATACCCTCGTAAAACTGACCATCCTACCGATCCTTGACTTCGGTGATGTCATCTATAAAATAGCCTCCAACACTCTATTCAACAAACTGGATGCAGTCTATCACAGTGCCATCCGTTTTGTCACCAAAGCCCCATACACTACCCACCATTGCGACCTGTACGCTCTCGTTGGTTGGCCCTCGCTTCATACTCGTCGCCAAACCCACTGGCTACAGGTCATCTACAAGTCTCTGCTAGGTAAAGCCCCGCCTTATCTCAGCTCACTGGTCACCATAGCAGCACCCACTCGTAGCACCCGCTCCAGCAGGTATATCTCATTGGTCATCCCCAAAGCCAATTCTTCCTTTGGTCGTCTTTCCTTCCAGTTCTCTGCTGCCAATGACTGGAACGAACTGCAAAAATCTCTGAAGCTGGAGACTCATATCTCCCTCACTAGCTTTAAGCACCAGCTGTCAGAGCAGCTCACAGATCACTGCACCTGTACATAGCCCATCTGTAAACAGCCCATCTATCTACCTACCTCATCCCCATACTGTATATATTTATTTATCTTGCTCCTTTGCACCCCAGTATCTCTACTTGCACATTCATCTTCTGCACATCTATCATTCCAGTGTTTAATTGCTATATTGTAATTACTTCACCACCATGGCCTATTTATTGCCTTAACTCCCTTATCTTACCTCATTTGCACTCACTGTATATAGACTTTTTGTTTTCTTTTGTTCTACTGTATTATTGACTATGTTTTGTTAATTCCATGTGTAACTCTGTGTTGTTGTATATGTCGAATTGCTATGCTTTATCTTGGCCAGGTCGCAGTTGCAAATGAGAACTGGTTAAATAAAGGTGAAATATATATATATATTTTTTAATCAAATCTAAAAATTACAAACAGAAAACCGAAGAAAATGAACAACAATGACAAATGGTTTGATGAAGAATGCAAAACTCTAAGAAAGAAATTGAGAAACCTGTCCAACCAAAAACATAGAGACCCATAAAACCCGAGTCTACAACTTCACTATGGTGAATCACTAAAACAATACAGAAATACACCATGGAAAAAGAAGGAACAGCACATCAGAAATCAGCTCAATGTAATTGAAGAATCCATAGACTCTAACCTCTTCTGGGAAAATTAGAAACACTAAACAAACAACAACATGAAGAATTATCGATCCAAAATGGAGATGTATGGGTAAACCACTTCTCCAATCTTTTTTGGCTCTATAACAAAGAACAAACAGCAAAAGCATATACATGATCAAATACAAATCTTAGAAGCAACTATTAAAGACTACCAGAACCCATTGTATTGTCCAATTACCTTGAATGAACTACAGGACAAAATAAAAATCCTCCAACCCAAAAAGGCCTGTGGTGTTGATGGTATCCTCAATGAAATGATAAAATATACAGACAACAAATCCCAATTGGCTAAACTAAAACTCTTTAACATCATCCTTAGCTCTGGCATCTTCCCCAATATTTGGAACCAAGGACTGATCACCCCAATCCACGAAAGTGGAGACAAATTTGACCCCAATAATTACCGTGGGATATGCGTCAACAGCAATCTTGGGAAAATCCTCTGCATTATCATTAACAGCAGACTCGTACCTTTCCTCAGTGAAAACAATGTACTGAGCAAATGTCAAATAGTTTTTTTACCTAATTATCGTACAACAGACCACGTATTCACCCGGCACATCCTAAATGACAAACAAACTAACCAAAACAAAGGTAAAGTCTTCTCATGCTTTGTTGATTTCAAAAAAGCCTTTGACTCAATTTGGCATGAGGGTCTGCAATACAAACTGATGGAAAGTGGTGTTGGGGGAAAACATAAAACATTATAAAATCCATGTACACAAACAACAAGTGTGCGGTTAAAATAGGCACACGTTAATTAACGAATTGGCGAGGGCACTAGAACAGTCTGCAGCACCCGGCCTCACCCTACTAGAATCTGAAGTCAAGTGTATACTGTTTGCTGATGATCTGGTGCTTCTGTAACCAACCAAGGAGGGCCTACAGCAGCACCTAGATCTTCTGCATAGATTCTGCCAGACCTGGGCCCTGACAGTAAATCTCAGTAAGACCAAAATAATGGTGTTCCAAAAAAGGTCCATTCGCCAGGACCACAAAAACAAATTCCATCTAGACACCGTTGCCCTAGAGCACACAAAAAACTATACATACCTCGGCCTAAACATCAGCACCACAGGTAACTTCCACAAAGCTGTGAACGATCTGAGAGACAAGGCAAGAAGGGCATTCTATGCCATCAAAAGGAACATAAAATTCGATATACCAATTAGGATCTGGCTAAAAATACTTGAATCAGTTATAGAACCCATTGCCCTTTATGGTTGTGAGGTCTGGGGTCCGCTCACCAACCAAGAATTCACAAAATGGGACAAACACCAAATTGAGACTGCATGCAGAATTATGCAAAAATATCCTCTGTGTACAACGTAAAACACCAAATAATGCATGCAGAGCAGAATTAGGCCGATACCCGCTAATTATCAAAATCCAGAAAAAATACGTTAAATTATACAACCACCTAAAAGGAAGCGATTCCCAAACCTTCCATAACAAAGCCATCACCTACAGAAAGATGAACCTGGAGAAGAGTCCCCTAAGCAAGCTGGTCCTGGGGCTCTGTTCACAAACACAAACAGACCCCACAGAGCCTCAGGACAGCAACACAATTAGACCCAACCAAATCATGAAAAAACCAAAAGATAATTACTTGACACATTGGAAAGAATTAACAAAAAATAGAGCAAACTAGAATGCTATTTGGCCCTAAACAGAGAGTACACAGTGTCAGAATACCTGACCAAAACTTAAGGAAAGCTTTGACTATGTACATACTCAGTGAGCATAGCCTTGCTATTGAGAAATGCCGCCATAGGCAGACCTGGCTCTCAAGAGAAGACAGGCTATGTGCACACTGCCCACAAAATGAGGTGGAAACTGAGCTGTACTTCCTAACCTCCTGCCAAATGTATGACCATATTAGAGACACATATTTCCCTCAGATTACACAGATCCACAAAGAATTCGAAAACAAACGCGATTTTGATAAACTCCCATATCTACTGGGTGAAATACCACAGTGTACCATCAGAGCAGCAAGATTTGTGACCTGTTGCCACAAGAAAAGGGCAACCAGTGAAGAACAAACACCATTGTAAATACAACCCATATTTATGTTGATTTATTTTCCCTTTTGTACTTTAACCATTTGCACATCGTTACAACATATAAATATATATATATATATATATATACATAATATGACATTTGTAATGTCTTTATTCGTTTGGAACTTCTGTGAGTGTAATGTTTACACTCACTGTCCATTTTTGTTTATTTCACTTTTGTATATTATCTACTTCACTTGCTTTGGCAATGTTAACATATGTTTCCCATGCCAATAAAGCCCCTTGAATTGAATTGAATTGAGGGAGAGAGAGAGAGAGCGAGAGAGAGAGAGAAAGAGAGAGAGAAAGAGAGAGAGAGAGAGCTAGAGAGAGAAAGAGAGCTAGAGAGAGAGAGAGAGAGAGAGAGAGAGAGAGAGAGAGAGAGAGAGAGAGAGAGAGAGAGAGAGAGAGAGAGAGAGAGAGAGAGAGCTAGAGAGAGAAAGAGAGCTAGAGAGAGAGAGAGAGAGAGAGAGAGAGAGAGAGAGAGAGAGAGAGAGAGAGAGAGAGAGAGAGAGAGAGAGAGAGAGAGAGAGAGAGAGAGAGAGAGAGAGAGAGAGAGAGAGAGAGAGAGAGAGAGAGAGAGAGAGAGAGAGAGAGAGAGAGAGAGAGAGAAAAAGACAGAGAGAGAGAGAAAGACAGAGA